>NC_091454.1:202703082-202805582 GCF_027789765.1 Dendropsophus ebraccatus
TCTGCCAAAGATTTGAAGCCAAAGCCAGGAATGGATTTGAAGAGGAGAAATCTCAGGCTTTCCTTTATGACCTGATCTCTGTTTATAGTCTGTTTCTGGCTTTGGCTTCAAATCTTTGGCAGATAATCTGTCAGATAATCTTCCTGCGTAAATGGACCCTTACGACTATCGTTCTGTGTAATATTGTGAACGATTTCAGGCTACCGATAAACAATCTTGTTTGCTATCGTTAATCGTTAACAATTGCTCCGTGTAATAGGACCCTAAGAAAGTCTATCGTACTTCCAACAAAGAGGACTCCTGAAGTAGAGGCCCGTCTTGAGCCACAGTGACATATACATTGTCTATGAGTAAACATAGTGGGGACTCCCTTATTATCCTGGTAGGTAGAAGTCTTGGAATCAGACTCCCAATGGTCAAAGAGCAACTCGTGGCCCTCCGACTTCTGCAAAACTACAATTCCCATCATGCCTGGACAGCCAAAGCTTGAGTTTAGCATGATGAGAATGGTAGTTTTGCAATAGCTGGAAGGCCATGAGTTTGACACCAGAGTCTTGGGATAGGTCAGAAATACAGATAATTTACTTTTGGATCCCGCTTGTGTTTACGAGCCATGTACCCATCACTGAGTGACCTGGGCAAAAGCAGATGAAAACTAGAGTAGAGTAGACTATTGGTTCCCCATCTCCTGTGATTAACCATGCCTGATAATTTGGGGGTCTAGTCTTGGGGACCATACTGACACTTACGTAGCTATTTTCCTATACCTAAGAGGATAAGAACGCACTTGTTAACCTTGTTGTATTTTTATCATCATAACTTGGCAGAGAGGTGTGACCTTCCCTTACATGCAGCCAGTAAGTGCTCACGCCATGGGGCCCGGGCTTGTCTACTTACAGCCCTGATAGTGTTGGAATGCTCCCAGGATAATAGTCTGATAACACTGCCTGTCACACTCACTGGGCTCATGGGACTCCGCAGGTTTTTTTTTTTTTTTTCTTCTATTGTAGGAAATCTCTGAGTAGATAAAATTTTAGTATCCCATAGTAAAGGAGCCTAGTGACCTATATACAAGATCCCTATGGAGGCAGTGTGCATTACAGCCATAGGTCAGCTGCTGCCCCCACTGACCCTTTATTGCAGTGTAATCCACATTGCAGACCATGTTAGTGCAGTTGCTTTCAGTCTAATTGCAAATAAAAAGCCGCAGAAAGTGTCTCCTGCCTCGTATTAGATGGTAACTAGAAAACCAGGACCCCCTGCTGATACTGACTGTACTGAGCCGGCTTTTAGTATTAGAAACATGCTGGTTTTCTGTATTACACAACTGAGATATGGTGGCATTTAAAGGGGTATTCCACTCAAAATTAGCTTCTAATATGGTGTTGCACTTGGTGAGAACATAAAAAACATTGGGGAGATTTATCAAACATGGTGTAAAGTAAAACTGGCTCAGTTGCCCCTAGCAACCAATCAGATTCCACCTTTCATTTTCCAAAGAGTCTGTGAGGAATAAAATATGGAATCTGATTGGTTGCTAGGGGCAACTAAGCCAGTGTCACTTTACACCACAATTGATAAATCTCCCCCCATATTCTTAACTTTCCACATTCACTCACTGTCCTTCTGCGTCATATTAGGGTCTCTGCTGAGCAATCCTGCCTCCACTTCCAAGTTGGACTTATCTGGCAGTGACAGCCCGCTCAGCCAATCACTGACTGAGAGGGGCAGTGCCACTGTCAGTGATTGGCTGAGCAGGCTGTCACTGCCGACAAGTTGGGATTGTTCAGTGGGACCCGAAGATTATGTAGGATGGGGTAGGGAACCTTGGCTTTACAGCTGTTGCAAAACTACAACTCCCATCATGCCTGGACAGCCAAAGCTTTAGCTTTGGCTGTCCAGGCATGATGAGAGTTGTAGTTTTGCAACAGCTGGAGAGCCAAGGTTCCCTACCCCTGATGTAGGAGGACACTGGGGAGTGCAGAAAGGTAATAATAGGCTTCTAGGTATGTTCTCACCAAGGGCAACAGCATATTAAGGGTGTGTTCATACTGACATGTCACTTCTTTCGGCGGATAGCGGAATACGCTGGCCCATAGAATGGTGTCTATGAAACCGGCGGAAAGGCGCACAGCCGTGCGCGTAAACAGCCGACGGAATTCCGCGGATATTATCCGCGAGAATTCCGTAGTGTGAACCCAGCCTAAAAGTTAATTTTGAGCAGAATGCCCCTTTAACATACAGGACCGGACCCTTTACAGTTC
Source organism: Dendropsophus ebraccatus (assembly GCF_027789765.1). NCBI lineage: Eukaryota > Metazoa > Chordata > Amphibia > Anura > Hylidae > Dendropsophus > Dendropsophus ebraccatus. The sequence continues at coordinate 202,705,347 of NC_091454.1, forward strand.
CACTGAACTAAACCTTGACCACCCATGGAATCTGTGTACATTGCAGCTGTTATGGTAACCTGAAACAATGTGTTAAGTAGGCCCAGGTCAGGTCTGTACTGCTGCTCATGGACCTGCTGTGGACCCGCGGGTACAGACAGCACTACCGATAGGCGTCCGCAATTTCACGGAACCCCTAACACCTATGGGCTTTACTCCAGAATATTTTGTCATGTACTTGGCTCTTTCATGACTCCATCCGTGCAAAATTGTCTTCCCGTCCAGCTAGATATGAACATGGCCTGAGAAGGCCTATGTTACCTTAACTCTCTCCTCTTAGGTTCCTCTTGTTCCTGGAAATCCTGAGCAAGTAAAAGCCATGATGTGGTGTGAGTGGTTTCCCAGGGTGCCGCAGAAGTTATTTGGTTGGTGGGAATTGAGCTTGTCGCCTCATTTCCCACCCCTGCTGCCATTATTTATTGCTCTCTCTCCCCTTAGCCTGTGACAATGGCCGCCCTGTATTGACACAGCTGTCCCGGGAGCCCTAAAGGGGCACAGGATTTAGCACCGTTGTATGTAAATGATGGCATAACACACTGGTCAAATGGGGCCTGCTCTACCCAACATGGGGTCGGGGCTACTGTAGAAACCATCAGCAACGTCTCATTGGTGGTTTGCAGTATGTTTTACTGATTATCATACAGTTTGTAAAGCTTTGACCCTCCATGTTGGGGCCTATTGTGCACAGGCTCCACACGACAGCCGCTCATTATGCTCTTTGTTGTGCACTGCGGCCAGTAACATGATGCTTTGCACATGAATGACCGCTCCGGCTCCATAGCTTATCTCTCCAGCCCGCTCTCCTTAGAAATCCCTATTAATCACCATTGTGCCAGGCTCTTAGCTAAATGGATACAAGCTGAATAAGCCTTCTAGACGTGTGCAGGATCTCAGCATTGTCCATGCTCAGTCCAGTTTTGTGCCAGGATACTGTACAAGTAGCTGCAGTCCTCGATCCTTCCTCTTGTGTAATGTCTCAGATCATTCAGCTGTTTCTGAGCTGGATCTGTTTCCTTCCTCCGCCATTTCCATAAGTAACAAAAGGAAAGGGTCGCCATTGACAACTCATTCATTCCCTGGCCACAGGGTGTGAAGTCCACGCCTAGTGCTACTGCAATGGGGGTGTCATTCCAGTAAGTGGACCCTTCTAAAGTGTGGTGCAATCCGTGCACGCCAAAACGTGGATTCACTGCTGTGAAATATCTAAGGGCCCTATTACAGGTGACGATTATCAGGCGAAAAATCGTTAAATTGTTCGAATTTAAACGATATACGTCCGGTATAATTGCAGACAACGATCGAAAAATCCTTTATGTGTCGTTGAGTTAGATCTGATCCTAAAATCATCCTTAATCGTTCGCTGTAATTCCGCATTTGTTGACTGATCGTTCATTGTAATGGTCCTTTTACACGGAACGATTATCGTTCGAATTTGCACGATAAGGTTTGAATTCGAACGATAATCGTACGTGTAAACGCTGCGAACGATCAAACAACGAGCGAGAAATCGTTCATTTTGATCTTTCAACAAGTTCTCAAATCGTCGTTGGTAGTTCGCAAAAAATTTGCAGATCGTTCCGTGTAAACAGTCTTTCACCAATTTAACCTATGTGCGAGATAGGCTTAAGCGATCGCAAAACAATTTTTCCGTACGATGTATCGTTCCGTCTAAACGCTGATTATAAAAAAAAAAAATCATTACTTCGAAATCGTTAATTGTGCGATTGGGCGGATTATCGCTCCGTGTAAAAGTACCATAATTCCAAATCGTTCCTTCTTTTGCTGGGATCAGATGGAGTAAACTATCGCAGTTACAATTGTAATTAATGACTATCTTCCTGTGTAATATGGTGAAAGATTTCAGGTTAAGGATAAACGATCTCGTTTGCGATCGTTTAGCGTTAAAAATCGCTTCATCTAATAGGACCCTAATGGCGCGTTGACACGGAGTGATAATTCGCCCAAACGAACGATTAACGATTTCAAAGTAACGGTGTGTTTTTTATAACGATCAACGTTTAGACGGAACGCTATATCGTTTGGAAAAATCGTTATTGCGATCGTTTTAAGATCACTTAAGCCCATCTCACACATAGGGTGAATCAGTGAAAGACTGTTTACACGAAGGGATCTGCGAATTATCAGTGAATGACTAACGACAATTTGAGAACTTGTTGAAAGATCAGGATGAACGATTTATTGACCGTTGCTTGATCGTTCGCTGTGTTTACACGAGCGGAATATCGCTGAAATGCGATCGTTATCACGATAATCATTCCGTATAAACGCACCATTAGTGTTGCTTCGGCATCTTGATTTTTTATCTTGCTGCGCCAGCCTTTATTGATAGATTTCTCCAAATCGCGAGATCAACCAAGGTCGGTGGGGTGAGGAGAAGCTGCCGGGGACTGCGCCCCCATGACTCATGGTGGAGGCAGCGTGACTTTTAATATCTCATCCATATTGCTCTTACTGTAAATGCTGCATGTTATTAGCATCTGCAGTATAGACACTTCCATTGTTTATGGGCATCAAATCCAGACCTTAGATCACCATTCGGTTCTATGGTGATTAGAGATGAGCGCAGTTGGAGCACGCTTAAGTCTGATCGTTCGGCATTTGATTACCGGTGGCTGAAGAAATTGGATGCAGCCCTAGGGATTCCGGGAAAACATGGATGCAGCCTATGGATGTATACATGTTTCCGGACTCCATCCAACTTCTTCAGCCACCAGTAATCAAATGCCGAACGATCGGACTCGAGCATGCCCCAGTTGTGCTCATCTCTAATGGTGATCCAAGTCCCGTTTAGTTGAACCACAGGGAGGTCTGGATGGTTGCACCTACTAAGCAGACCTTATTTAAAAGTCTTCATACAGAAGATGCCCCTGACTTTTGAATCAAAAGACACAAAAACATGTTGAGTAGAAATGAGCGAACTTACAGTAAGTCTGGGTTCATCTGAACCCAAACTCTCGATATTTGATTCCTGGTGGGTGCAGCCCATCTTCTCCAGACTATGGGAACCAAATACAGAAAATTTGGGATTGTAGGACTCTCTAGTCTACTTTACTCGAGTACAGTGACAGTGTGGTGGCCATGTCATCCAGTTATGAGGTCAGGGCTGAATATAGTAATGTGAGTGTGCAGATGCCTGGAGGTCAGCACAGTCCCAGTGAATGGAGGTGGAAGACTGACTTCACTTCAATAGTGAGAATCAGCAACAAGCTGTAATGTAATGCCACTGGTGCACATGTAGTTGTGGCATATGTGACAGTGATGAATGTAGGGGGCTGCCTGAAGGATCCAGCGATTGTCACATGATTAATTGATCACCGATCCCTGAGCTCGTTCCTGTCTCCTGGCGCCTTATACTCAATTATATGAGCCGCCCCACCATACTGATCCATGACCAGGAGGAACCTTTTGCCTTGTGCAGCTGCGCAGGTGTCGGAGCCCCTAAGGCCACTTTCACGCTTGCCTTTTTGATGCAGTATTGGAAGCCAAAACCAGAAATAGATTAAAAAAAGAAAAGTAGAATCTTTCCCCTCCCTTTTTTATCTGCTCTTTTCTTTGGAAGTGTGAAAGCGCCCTTAGGGCATTGTGTCAGGAAATCGCTCCAATAATAAAGTATATCAGGGTATATGGAGGCTCTATGACCCAGTGCACTGTGCTCACCCTGGATCTCCCTGCTGCCTGGCACAGAAATATATATATATATATATATATATATATATATATATATATATATATATATATATATATATATATGACATGTTTCCGTTCCCCCTGGTGCTGTCATGGAGGCCTCCTGGGCAGGAGGTAGATGGAATGACAGCTGCTTGTTTCCAGGATCTGGCTGCCAGAATGGGGTCATCCTAGATGACAATGGTGGGTATTTTTACCAGCGCTGACCCTTCCATTGCCCTCTGGGGATTATTTGCTGACACATCGGTGATGGACACAGTATAGCACAGTATCGGCTGCAGATAGCTTTATACGGCAGGGTCCGTGAGTCCCAGCGAGGCCGTCCGGTCCGATCAGGCCTGTGTCCTCATTGTGTCTCATAGTATAATGACCTTATCATGAGTGCATATACTATCACTACCCTAATATACCAGCACCGTCCACCTCAGCATATGACCCCACAGGGACCCTGGCAGCAAGTACTGGATAATCTACAACAGGGATGGATGGGAACCTTAGCTCTCTAGCTGCAAAACTACAACTCCCATCATGCCTGGACAGCCAAAGCCATCTTCCCTCTGTCCAGTGGACACACACCAATCTATAGTGTAGTTTATAGAGACAATGTATATGGGGGCACTCTAGTGCTGTTTATAGAGACAATGTATATGGGGGCACTCCAGTGTAGTTTATAGAGACAGTGTATATGGGGGCACTCCAGTGTAGTTTATAGAGACAATGTATATGGGGGCACTCTAGACCTGTTTATAGAGACAATGTATATGGGGGCACTCTAGTGTAGTTTATAGAGACAATGTATATGGGGGCACTCTAGTGTAGTTTATAGAGACAATGTATATGGGGGCACTCTAGTGTAGTTTATAGAGACAATGTATATGAGGGCACTCCAGTGTAGTTTATAGAGACAATGTATATGGGGGCACTCTAGTGTAGTTTATAGAGACAATGTATATGGGGGCACTCTAGTGTAGTTTATAGAGACAATGTATATGGGGGCATTCTAGTGCTGTTTATAGAGACAATGTATATGGGGGCACTCTAGTGTAGTTTATAGAGACAATGTATATGGGGGCACTCTAGTGTAGTTTATAGAGACAATGTATATGGGGGCACTCTAGTGTAGTTTATAGAGACAGTGTATATGGGGGCACTCTAGTGTAGTTTATAGAGACAGCGTATATGGGGGCACTCTAGTGTAGTTTATAGAGACAATGTATATGGGGGCACTCTAGTGTAGTTTATAGAGACAGCGTATATGGGGGCACTCTAGTGTAGTTTATAGAGACAATGTATATGGGGGCACTCTAGTGTAGTTTATAGAGACAATGTATATGGGGGCACTCTAGTGTAGTTTATAGAGACAATGTATATGGGGGAACTCTAGTGTAGTTTATAGAGACAATGTATATGGGGGCACTCTAGTGTAGTTTATAGAGACAATGTATATGGGGGCACTCTAGTGTAGTTTATAGAGACAATGTATATGGGGGCACTCTAGTGTAGTTTATAGAGACAGCGTATATGGGGGCACTCTAGTGTAGTTTATAGAGACAATGTATATGGGGGCACTCTAGTGTAGTTTATAGAGACAATGTATATGGGGGCACTCTAGTGTAGTTTATAGAGACAATGTATATGGGGGCACTCTAGTGTAGTTTATAGAGACAGCGTATATGGGGGCACTCTAGTGTAGTTTATAGAGACAATGTATATGGGGGCACTCTAGTGTAGTTTATAGAGACAGCGTATATGGGGGCACTCTAGTGTAGTTTATAGAGACAATGTATATGGGGGCACTCTAGTGTAGTTTATAGAGACAATGTATATGGGGCACTCTAGTGCTGTTTATAGAGACAATGTATATGGGGGCACTCTAGTGCTGTTTATAGAGACAATGTATATGGGGGCACTCTAGTGCTGTTTATAGAGACAATGTATATGGGGCACTCTAGTGTAGTTTATAGAGACAATGTATATGGGGGCACTCTAGTGCTGTTTATAGAGACAATGTATATGGGGCACTCTAGTGTAGTTTATAGAGACAGCGTATATGGGGGCACTCTAGTGTAGTTTATAGAGACAATGTATATGGGGCACTCTAGTGTAGTTTATAGAGACAGCGTATATGGGGGCACTCTAGTGTAGTTTATAGAGACAATGTATATGGGGGCACTCTAGTGCTGTTTATAGAGACAATGTATATGGGGCACTCTAGTGTAGTTTATAGAGACAATGTATATGGGGGCACTCTAGTGCTGTTTATAGAGACAATGTATATGGGGCACTCTAGTGCTGTTTATAGAGACAATGTATATGGGGGCACTCTAGTGTAGTTTATAGAGACAATGTATATGGGGCACTCTAGTGCTGTTTATAGAGACAATGTATATGGGGCACTCTAGTGCTGTTTATAGAGACAATGTATATGGGGGCACTCTAGTGTAGTTTATAGAGACAATGTATATGGGGCACTCTAGTGCTGTTTATAGAGACAATGTATATGGGGGCACTCTAGAGCTTAATGGGCATTTTCCATTGTGAAGATGAAGACCAGGAATTGGCAAGCAGCAAGACCAGCAGCACAGGGGATTAGCAGAAATTTCTACAATCTGAATCCGCCCTTAGACGATCCCTTTAAGGGTCAGTTCACACCCAGCAGCTTTGGTTCTCCATCTACAATCCATGGGCAATGAAGAGACTTTTCAGCAGCAAAACCTGCACAGTGTGAACAGACAGTGATAGGCATTTTTTTTTTTGCCTGTCCCATTGATCTGTATGAATCTCACAGAACTCCAGGCACGTGCTATAGAATGCGCCCCAGTCACCCATTCTCAGCCCCGGAACATTTCTGCAACAAAACCGCAGGGTGTGAACTGACCCTAAAGGATTGCACATGATCGCTTCAGACACCGTGCAGGAACGTGTGGGATCACTCTCCCGGCTGGCGGAGATTACTGGCAGCAGAGATCACACCGGGCGGACACGTGGAGATCACTCGGATGACGCAGGACCGCGGCGTGAACCAGCAGTGAGCCCAGGTGGTTGATCTCTGTAGCCCCGCCCCTCCAGCTTCCTATTGGCTGATTGAATAGGTAGTCTGTTGTGATTGGTTGCAAGCCTCTAGGTCACATGATACAACAGACAATCTTTAGCCGGTGTACTGAGAAGCGGCCGCTTAGTTGGCGCAGGGCGCCGGTGGGAGACAGAGGGGAACTGCCGCCGCTCGGGCTTCGTGTCTGTAACTGTCTCACGGTAGTCAGCGCTGCCAGTCCCCGGACCATCCCTCCCTCCCCCGGCATAGCCCCTGCCCACAGCAACCGGATCACAAAGCCATTCCTCTCCTCACTATCAATAGGTGAGTTACCAGTCTGTAATTGCTTCCTATCGATTATTCTCTATATTGATCCATGGTAATAAGTTACACGTTCCATCTCCTACAGATTGCAGAGAATTTGCTGGGATTGTGTAGCTGCTTTAGCACTTTTAATAATTGCAAAACCTGACAATAGTGCAATAGTCTGCAGGGGGTTAGATGGTGGGCAGTGCTTGTGCAGCGCCCCCTTATGGCAGCACAGATGTATTGCACGATGTGCTATGTGTCTATAGGGGACTGTAAGGCTCGTGCACAACTACAACTCCCAGTATGCTCTGGGATATTGTGTAACAACTGGGGAGCTTCAGGTTTGGGAACACTTTTATATACCCTACCTCTGGGCATGCTGGGAGTTGTAGTTTTGTAAGAGCTATAAGATAAGAGGCAGGGTTTTATTGTAGCATGTTCCCTATCCTGTGGTTGTTGTAAAACTACAACTCCCAGCATTCCCCTACAGCCAAAGCCTTATGGATAGTGTTATGGGGTACCTAACATTACTGCACAGATCCTAGAATGGGTTCATACTGTTTTTGAAGTCCATTTAATGGAAAAAGGATGAAAAAACATGCAAAAAAATAGATGTCTTCAGTTTTTTTCAATTGACTTCCATTATAAAGGATTTTCTGTGTTTTAATCATACAAAAATGTAGTTAACCATGTTTGCACATTTTGTTTTATCTATTTTTACAAAAAAAGAATGGAAAAACAGATGCATTTGTATGCATAGTTTTTTCCATTGACTTATAAAAGGGTGCGTTCACATGTACAGGATCCGCAGCAGATTTGAAGTTGCCGATTCAAAGCAAATCTACGGTTTCAAATCTGGGCCACCAAATCTGCTGCAGATCCTGTATGTGTGAACACACCCTTAAGTACACAAGAATAAGGTCAGCTGTTTTTGTGTAAAAAAAAAAAACGTTAATCCTTGTTTTTTTTTTGTAATGGAAGTCAATGGAAAAATAGATGCGCACAAATACAGCCGTTTTTCTATCTGCTTTTTCCAAAAATGGGTTGCAAAAATCCAGTGTAAACCCAGCCTAAGGGTACAAACACACACCGTATACGCAGCCGATCTGCAGCAGATTTGATGCGGTGTTCAGTTATTTAGATCTAATCTGCTGCATATACGGTGTGTGTGTGTTTGTACCCTTATTCAAAGTCTGCAACTTGTTTTACTACTTGCTTGGAACCGGCTGTAACCGGCCACGTCCTGCATGCTGATGGTCTCCCTGAAGATCCCTTTGCTATATTTCCATGATCGGCATGTAGCACTCAACCCATATGCCTGGTTTTGGGCAATACCAGTGAGTAGTAAGATAAAGAATAATGGATATTTAGTCTAGATCTTTTTTTTTTTTTTCTTTCCCCTGTGTATTGGGGGGTTTCTTCATTTACAGCGGTCATTAACCCGTCTGTCCTCCTTTTGTCCTAGGGTTCCTCACTACTTCTCTCACAATGCCTGGTGACTTCTCAATGTGCTTGTGTCTCAGCCCCCCTCCTCCACACCACTTGCGTCTCCCTACAGCAAAGTCTCTCCGACCTTGCCTAGCACCAACTCCTCGCCCTCCGGACCCACGCAAGAAGGCCGTAGTCTTTGCCGATGCACTCGGTCTGGCACTTACCACGGTACGTCACTTCTCTCGGTCGCTCTTTGACGAAGATCCACTGGTGCTTGCCTTGGCATCATTGAGAGCTCTGCGGCCATTTTCTAACCCTATATACACTTTGGGCTTTGAGCCTCCAACTCAAGACTATTCCAGTTTCCGGGCCAGGCTGACGCAGCAGCAGGTCTGTCTGGAGCAATGCGCCATCCAGGGGGCGGCGGTGGCCGGTACGGTGCGAGTGCGCAATATTGGCTTTGAGAAACGGGTAACTCTTCGTGTCACCTACGACAATTGGAAGAGTCACTACGACCTCCCTTGCTCATATCTACGCGATCCCTATGGAGGAGGGGACACGGACACCTTCTCTTTCAGACTTCCACTACCCCCAAGCACTCAGCGGGCTGAATTCTGTATTTGTTTTTGGTGCCAGGGCACAGAATACTGGGATAATAACACCGGCAAGAATTACACCTTGAACAAGGAGCTGGAAAACCGCAGCTATACACATATCGCTTATTGGTGAAACGGATCTATTGGAAACCGGAGACTGTAAAAGTGCTGGCACGCTGGAACAATAACTCGTCCCTTTTGTAGATCAAGAGGACGTCCGGGACGTTGAAACTTTCTCCAGATATGGTTGTAGAATAGATGACTGTATACTACTATAGGTGGAGTGTCATGGTGTGGTTGCCAAGCAGTATTGTGCTATTTATATGCATGTAATCTGTGCTCGCTGGGGGCTTTAACATCCAGGAATCCAGCAAGCCACTAAAGTGACTGAGCAGCCAGGCCTCCTTCACGGAGCTGCACTATAAAACCACAAGGGCATTGAACACTTGGCATAGACGGGACATTGCAATAGTGGCGGTACACAGTCCAAAGACCTAGTGCCGTCCAGAATCCATGACCACCACTGTATAGGATGTATTTGTATTACATCAAACCACAATGATCACAGAGGTGAATGCATTTGTGATGAGCCAAACTACAGTACCAATCCCTCGCAGTGGATTTAATAGGGGTTCTGCTTTCTAGTGACTCGTTTTGGTAAGCAGAACCTTCTAGATTCAGATTCGTCCTGTAGTTTTGCACATCTCTGGTTACAAACCTGACTCAGTTCCTACACTTCTACACACGTTCTGATTGCGATGGGTGTAAATCTATGAAACATAATGTGAAGTCTTCTGTAAGATCATGTATTTGGTGAAGCTGCCCATGGGCAATGTTTTATGCTGGTTTTACTGCAGATTCAATAAACTTTGACAAATACTCAGTTCTTTGTGCCTTTTTTTTCACAGTCCTCTTCCCAAGTACATAAGCATTTGGCCCTATTCACATGGTATAGATAGATAGATAGACCATAAGACTTTGTTCTTGTGAATGCAATATTAGGCTAAGTTCATGGCTGTGAATGATTTCTAATGTAATAAGCCCAGTCACGAGTAATCGTGATCATTTACAGCCATGATTATACCGAGATGACTGCCTTTCCCCGCTATGTTCCTTAAGGGTACATGCACACTACAGAATTTCCGCAGAGACTTCAAGTGGATTCCACGGGTTGGCCTCCGCTTAAAGTTCTGCCTGTTCCATAGATGGAATTCGCTGGCAAATATCAGTCTATTGATTGGGCAGAACTCAAAATGGAGGCCGTCTGGTGGAATCCACTTTGGAAATTCCATAGTGGGAACATAGCTTTAAGATTGCTAAATAGGTTTTGCAGTGAAACTTGGAGCTACAACCTTGTAAATTTTTAGCAGCACAGTTATCTGTAACCTGATCCCTACATGGAAACTAAGTGGATGGTTAAATCAGGTAACGCTCCCCTCCCCCGATGACATTGCACTTTACAAGTCTGTGCTGATGGAATTCCACTGGTTCCTATGAGTAGGAGTAGTGTTTAGCAGTGCAGGTTATGTGAAATCTTGCCTTAAACATTCCTGACAACATCCTTAGTGCTGCCTCCTATGGCATCTTGCACCCTGTGAACCTTGACTACTCTATATAGAGTCCAGAATTGATCATCAATAAATTTCTGCAAGAAAGGGCATCTTGCATCCCAAAGACCCTTCCCTTTTCTATGAAATCCCTGGTCCATCAGTGTCTAGTAGACTGTCCTAACATCTAGAAATGAAAGCTATGAATTTTTGTATACATGGACAGGGCCCGTGGTTTATTTAGTTTTTTTTTTTACATGCTCTATCAACTGTACCAGATGTCTGTCTTACGGGAGTCTATTGTAGTATACTGCAAGTAATAATATACAATGAGAAAGTAAAGTCTTAATCTAGAATTTAAAGGGAACCTGCATGCTGCTTGAGCCACAAGTCTTTGGGGTGGACCCTAGCATTCTTAATAGATCTTTGTATACACAAACAGGTAGAGTTCCCAATCTAGGCCGGTGGGTTGTGGAGAAGCCAGTGAGGACAGCTCAGATGCTGAAATCAAAGTGATGACAAGTTACCTTTTTTAAAGCGGCAGAGGGGAATGTCTGCTGACAATGGCAATGGGTGGGGGCATGGGAGCCTCGGCCTGTCCTGCATCATGTATTCCATGCTCTTGTATTCAGGCCCTGGGGAGTCCACCCCCCAATGCATGTGCCCAAATAACAAGCCACATCACAACTCACAAAGTAGGTCATGGGCCTGGCCCCCCACCAAGCTCATAGTAACTTGTAATCTACATAAGGGTGATTGAAAGGATTACTAATGTACCTTTTGTACAGCCTTGCCTAGATTATAACCACTGTCATGCTACATTACAATTTATGGCACAGCGGGGGTTGAAAGCTTTGCCTACTTTGATTATGTATCATTTGGCCATCCTCCCATGAATTACAATATGCATCAATATAATGTGGCATGCAAATTACATTATAATCATCCAAGTGACCACCCCAGTTTTAAAGGGACCCACCCAGCAAACTGTATCCCCAGATCCTTTAGTAAAAAGTCACTTGCCCCTAATTAGTGTTGGTGGGAAGTGCCTTATGTACTCATCCTAGAATAACAGATTTGCAATTATGCCCATTGATGTCTATTGGGCTATTCACATGATCTATAGATTACAAATAGGCAATCTAATCTGAAAAAATGTCCTAGTGCAGATCCGTCTCAGATTCTCCCATAAATCAATGGGATCCACTATTTTTTTTTTTATATGGATTGTAACCTTTTGGCATCTGTATTGTCTGCAAACAAAATAGGGATCTGCTATGGGCAAACTGGTTACTTATATTTTTAACCTGATCAATAGAGATGAGCGAATATACAGTAAGGACAAAGCGTCCCTATCTGTATTCCGCTCATCGGGCTGCGGCGCCTTGAAGTGCGCTCCGCTCCGTGCCGCTCCTTCCCAGGTGCTGGAAAAAGATGGATCCCATCCTGCGAATCTTCTCCCAGTTTCCCAGGATGGGATCCATCTTTTTTCCAGCACCTGGGAAGGAGCGGTACGGAGCGGAGCGCACTTCAAAGCGCCGCAGCCCGATGAGCGGAATACAGATAGGGAGGAATCGAAGCGCTTTGTGCTTACTGTATATTCGCTCATCTCTACTGATCAACTTTATTAAACTAGTACAGATCCTCAACAGAGTGCGGATGCAATAGAGATGCACAATTTGTATTTTTAATGGATTGCGAATATTGATAGCGGAAAGAATATACATACCAGAAACTACTGAGCGTGTGTGTATGAGGCCTAATACGGCTGCAAGTTCTGGGCCGACCGTGCTTCTTATGATATGACTTGTATGTTATTTATACTGCAGTTACCCATCAGATCTGTGGTCAGGCAACACGAGGCTGCGTTACAGAAATAAATGCATTGTCTTCAATACGTCCTGACCAGGCCTTTCCTTGTCAAGTTCAGGATGAAAGCCAACTAACTAAAACGAGAAGATTCACAGGATGCAGCCAAAGGCAAGAGGAAGTGATCGGACAGGAAGGGCTGCAACACCCTGTGCTAATAGCCAGTGTAGTGGTGAGAACTGGACAGACCTGGTATATTACCCCTGGGGGTGCAGCTGTACTGGGGACCACCTGCTGTTATGTAATCGCCCGCCTCTACCCCCTGCTTATATATGCCATACTGCCTCTAGCCTGGTCTCTTCCACTTCCATACACACCACTGTTGACCACATCTATCATACTGTGTATCTGCAAAAATTAAAGGGATTGTCTAGTTTAAAAATATACTAAATGCACTCTAGGAAACCTTTATTTCATAGAGAGGGGGTCTTCTGTTTGGGATCCTTGTAAGAAGTGTAGGCTATTTCTAATGGGGGCATTAAAGGGGTTTTCCGGAGATCAGAAAAGCTTCTACCTCTCCTGTTCTCCTCTCTCTCTGGCTCTCCGCTTCTTCCCTCTATCTGTGCTGATAACTTCTGTAGATGAAAAGGGGGCGGGAACACGTTGCAGTCACTGCAGGCATTGCGTGTAGGTGAAACCACGCCCACACACAATGTCACCATAAAATTGGTAACATTTGGCAGCTACTGGTCTTTGCCCGCAACTTGCTCCCATCATCCTCTTGGCTACTGAAGACGGCAAATGGAGAAAGTGGAGCCCTAGAGAGTAGAGGAGGTAGAACCTCCTCGTACTGGGGGATAACCTACCTACAGTTGACATCTACCCAGTGTGGAAGGGGTTCTACTGAGCCAGTTCTACTTTACACCATGTTTGATAAATCTCCCCCTATCTGCCTATTTAACCCCTTAGCGACCCATGACGTACCTGGTACGTCATGGTGCCGCAGGGGGTGCTCAGAGCGGCACCGATCCCGGCTGCAATCTCCAGCCGGGCAGTGCCTCTATTAGCCGGTGCGGGTCCCGTTAAGCACTTCATTGCAGCTGTCAAACCTGGAATAAAAGAAAAGGAAAAAAGGCCCGGCGCTTCGTGTAATACTGACAAATATATAGGATGATTGAGAGGTAGAAGGTTGCTCACCTTGTTGCCCCTTGGGCTTTGTGCGTATCACCCCTCACTGTCCGTGGGGGTACTGGGGGTCCTGTGAAAGGTCCGAGGTATGTGGTGGCTAGGATAATGGCTGCTGAAGCTGATGATACCCAAAAACGGGTTACTCCCAGGTGGAGGGGCCCGTGAGGACAAGTATAGGTAAGAGATAAAAATAAAAACGCAGGGGTATATATTACCAGCGCTGCCAAAATTATCCAAAGGTAGCCGGATGTAGTAAGACAATAGGTTTATTCTTAAAAGCACAACTATGACGCGTTTCGGAGACTATTAGGTCTCCTTTCTCAAAAATAAAGTGCATAACAGTAAAGGTACAGGAATCGTTTTAAATGCACGAAAAAGGGCGCCAATCCCGCCCCTAATTAGCTTTTTTTTTTTTTTTTTTTTCCCCCTCTTTATGGACATAACAATGCAAACAATAGAATAAATATAAATAGCATAAGCTTTATAGGTATAGTAGTACATATGAATTGGAATAATGTAAATATATATATTTCTCAAAGAGTCCATGAACATGACAGATGATCGCCGCGGTAGTGGTACGGGATAGCCGGCAGGACGCCATGTAGTTCCCTGAAGTGTTAGGTCATGTGTTACTCGTTGGCCAATGACGGGCCGGGGGTATGTAAGGTGGCATCCAATCAGAATAGCCGAATAACGGAAAGGGTAACACTGGAGAGCGTCGCCCGTAGAGAGAGCGTCGCCCGTAGAGAGAGCCCGTAGAGAGAGCGAACTGGTGGATAAGTTTGCTGGAGGTAGATACCTTCTAGAGTAGTTTTAGAGGACTCGTGGTGGCTTCAGATGTCACATAGAGCCGAGCGCTGTCAAGTCGGGTTCTCCGGTCACGTGACTGGCCTGGACCAATGAAACGTGGAGGTGTGTTAGCCGTAGTCCAATCAGCTTAATGTAAACAAAGGGCCGGCATCTCTTCTGGAGGAGGTCTCTCGGTGCGTGTAAGGATGGTAACAATGTTACATTCAAGTTGGATGACCATTTGAATAAATGCATACTGCTAGTGAATAAACAGATGAATAAATAATGTTGGTTTGTTAAAAGAGGGAGCATGGTGTAGTGGTCAAGAGCTGAATTGATATATAAAAAATTAAAATAATATATATGAAAAATATAAATAATATATAACATGTGATATAAAAATATATGACAGTATAAAAAATTGTATAAAAAATTGATATGGTGTCAGTTATATATGTATATAAAAAAAGGGGAATAAGTCAGAAATAAAAATAGATGATTAGTAGATGAGAGGAATACAGTGTGACTAGACTTGCATATATATATATATATATATATATATATATATACATATATGTGTGTGTATGTATATATGTATGTATATACATTACACATGTGGAATGATTTTGTAGATGAATAAAATTAATTGTGTACGTTCTCGATGTATTCATTCAATCCTTGTGGGACCAACGTTTTTAGTTTATAAATCCAAAAATTTTCTCTTTTGCGCAAGCTTTGAAATCTTTGACCGCCTGTTGGAATCTGTTCTATAGGGAGAACGGTAAATGAAGAAAAATTACTATGGTTGCAGATAAGGGCATGCCTAGAGACACTGTGCAATTCGAAACCTTTTTCTACGTTGCAACGGTGATTGTTGATTCTGCAACGTAACGGCTGTGTGGTGCGGCCTATGTACTGGATGCCGCATGAACACTGTAGAAGGTAGATAATGAAGGAAGAGCTGCAGTTGAGATAGGATTTAATTTGGAACTCTTCACCCGTTATCGTTGATTTGAAAGAGCGAGTTTTGTTGAGAATATTAATACAACATTTACATCTGTTTTTACCACATTTGAAGCTTCCGAGGATTTTTGGTAGGGGGGTGATATAGCTGGAATGGGTGACCGGTTTTAATTTACTGGGGGCTAAAATGTTCTTTAGAGCACGAGCCCTTCTGAAGGTTATCTGTGGTTTCTTGGGGATGATATCTTTGAGAAACGGGTCATGGCCAAGGATGTCCCAATGCTTGTTTAGGATGGATCTGATGGTCTTGTGGTCTGCTGTATACGTAGTGATGAAATTACAAGCGAAGTCAGGGTTCTCCTTCAACTTTTTATGATGGGTCTTGGGAAGTAGGTATTGCTCCTGACTGAATGATCCAGCTTTTTTGTATGAATTTTTTATAAGAGAAGCGGGGTAGCCTTTGGAAGTGAATCTTTTAGCTATTACACTGCTTTGGGATTTAAAGTCACTATTTTTTGTGCAGTTCCTACGGATCTGGCGGAATTGGCCGTAAGGAATGTTGGTCAACCATTTTTTATAGTGGGCACTGTCAAAGTGAAGGTAGCTGTTGCTGTCTACAGATTTAAAGTATGTTTTGGTCATAATTTTACCTTCTTCATGAAAAACTAGGATATCTAGAAATTCAGCATAGTTCTTATAGATGTTGTAAGTAAACTCGAGCCCCCAGTGGTTCATATTGAGGTCTGTGATGAAATTTTTGAGCTGCTCCTCTGTATCATCCCATATGATGAAGATGTCATCGATATACCGACAGTATAGGGTGCAGTGTGAAAAGAGTGGGTGTCTATAGATCACCTCATCTTCAAAGTTACCAACGAAGAGATTAGCAAAGCTCGGTGCGAAAGTACTGCCCATCGCGGTACCCCGTTCTTGACGGTAAATTTTCCCATCAAAATGGAAGATGTGTTTTAATATGAACGTTATGGCATCAAGGATGAATGTGGCCTGTTCGGGAGGCATAGTGTTGTCCTGAGTGATGAAGGTGGATACTGCTTTCGTTCCTAGATCATGATCAATGACTGTATATAAGGATGAGATGTCCATGGTAAGGAATAAACAGTTTTCATTCCAACTGGCCTTAGTGATACGGTCAATGAAATGGGTGGAATCTCGTGTGTAAGATGGTAAATTGGTGACATGTTTTTGTAAAAAGGAGTCCACATATTTGGATAATTTGGATGTTAGGGAGTTAATACCTGATATAATTGGTCTACCTGGTGGATGAAGAGGGTCCTTATGAACTTTTGGGAGATAGTAAAAAAGAGATAGAGTAGGTTCAGAGATGGAGAGATAATCTGCTTCTCGTTTAAGTAAAACTCCCTCTTGCAGTCCCTTCTGAATGAACGCATTGTATTTGGTAGTGTAAGAGGTGAGGGGGTTAGATGTTAGGGGGCTGTAAAATTCTGTGTCCTACAGTAGACGTAGGGATTCCTGAATATAGTCTTCTCTGTTTAACAGAACTATTCCCCCTCCTTTATCTGCATTTTTGATAATGATGGAGGTATCCTGTGCTAGGTTTTTAATAGCTAATCTCTCTGTTTTGGCGAGGTTGTTAGCGTATCTGGTAGGTCTAGAAGAGAGGACTTCGAAGTCATTTAGAACCATGGTAGAAAATGTTTCAAGGAAATTACCCCTACTGTGGGTGGGGTAAAAGATGGATATTGGTTTAAGACCACTATCTAGTGGGGGAGGGTGGAGTGAAGATTCTATGGTTTTGTCTGGAATGGGAGGACCATTCAGATTTTTTAAATTAAAATGTCTTTTTAGGGTCAACTTTCTGATATAGGCATTCAGATCTAAAAACAGTTGAAAGTCATTGCTCCTTGTGGTGGGACAGAAATTGAGTCCTTTTTCTAAGACATTGATTTCAGTTGGATTGAGGGTGTATCTGGATAAGTTGAAGATTTTGATATTGTCAGTGGAGGAGGGATGATGGAAGTCTATAGTGGTTGGCTTCTTTTGTTTTTTCTTTCTAGCCTTCTTGTGGTTGGAGATACCTCCTCTGGATCCTCTCTTTCTTTTCTTTTTCCACCTATTGTTGGGGCAATGTGTACTACCTCCTGAATTTGTTGCAGAGGTGCAACTGGTAGTGGAGCTAACGGAGGTGTGAGGTTGACTTGAGTGGGAAGGCCTAAAAAAGACGTATGATCAGGAGATGTGGTGGTTTTAATGTCCGGATCAGTAGATTCGGGAGCAAGAGTAATGATAGTGGAAACTAATGGAGTAAAAAATTCGGATCTGGGAGATGTATTGGTGGGTGTTTGTGTGTCTGGATGTAGTGTAATGAGAGAGTCATCGAAGATGGGATCTTCTTCGAAACGTCCGGATGGTAATGGTGGTGGTAAGAGGGTGCCTCCTGGTAAAGCTTCCAGTAGTTCAGTGGGAATAGTGGAAACCGAGACTTCTGGAGCGGAGAGGGGAACTGAAGGTCGGGGGGGTGTGATGTGTGAAACAGTGGAAGAATGAACCTGTGTGGGTGGATTGGGAGTGGTGACCGTAAAATTAACAGATGAGGATTTGTTGGATATGGACCATTTGGTATGGGGCTGGGGAACAGGTGGTCTGGGATGGAATAAACGAGGAGTGTGGGTTCTGTTGGTGTGACGAGGTATGGAGCCCACAGGGGGGTTATTGGGTGTCCTGGAGGGGGGAGGAAAGTGTCTAGGTGGGTCGCCATTGGAGGGCCTGGAATGTGATGCAGGTCTGCGTCGAGCAATTTTGGTGGATTTGAGCCAGAATTTTACATTGTTAGATGTATAATCTGTACGGTCCCTAGAGAGTTTAGATAATTTTTTATGGGATATTTCTTTTTCAAAGGTTTTGATTCTATTGTGGATATAGGTGTTATATTTGGAATACTCAGGTAGATGTGTATACTTGGAGAGATTTGTGATACAGTGGTCAATTTTATCAGCAACTGTGCATAGTAGATTGTTCCTTTTGTTTATAAGAATGTTCATCAAAATAGTGGAACATTTGGCTAGAGCCAAGTCCCATTCATTGCATAGTGACGTGTCATCGGGGAAAGTAGGAGACACCCTTAGTCTTAGACCCCTAGGTATGATATTTTCAGAAATATATGCATTCAAAAAAGTACTGTCCAATTGGTGTAAAATTTCTGCTTTACTTAGCTTTTCGAGTTCATAGAAGGAGTCCTTCATTATCCTGAGTTGGTGTTCTAGGTCCGATGCTGAGATGGCGTTGGTTGATGGCGAATTTTGGAGTGTTGGGGAGTCTTTTTTGGAAATCAAATTCTGGAATAGTCGATTTCTTTGTCCCAAACGTTCTTCTTTTAGATCCATATTTGAAGTAGCACGTGTCGCCAGAGAGCCGGTGGGTTAAGTGGGAAACCCAGCTGGATGCTCCAATGATCCAGAAATATATGGAATAAAAGAAAAGGAAAAAAGGCCCGGCGCTTCGTGTAATACTGACAAATATATAGGATGATTGAGAGGTAGAAGGTTGCTCACCTTGTTGCCCCTTGGGCTTGTTGCCCCTTGGTCATCCAACTTGAATGTAACATTGTTACCATCCTTACACGCACCGAGAGACCTCCTCCAGAAGAGATGCCGGCCCTTTGTTTACATTAAGCTGATTGGACTACGGCTAACACACCTCCACGTTTCATTGGTCCAGGCCAGTCACGTGACCGGAGAACCCGACTTGACAGCGCTCGGCTCTATGTGACATCTGAAGCCACCACGAGTCCTCTAAAACTACTCTAGAAGGTATCTACTCCAGCAAACTTATCCACCAGTTCGCTCTCTCTACGGGCTCTCTCTACGGGCTCTCTCTACGGGCGACGCTCTCTCTACGGGCGACGCTCTCCAGTGTTACCCTTTCCGTTATTCGGCTATTCTGATTGGATGCCACCTTACATACCCCCGGCCCGTCATTGGCCAACGAGTAACACATGACCTAACACTACAGCGAACTACATTGCGTCCTGCCGGCTATCCCGTACCACTACCGCGGCGATCATCTGTCATGTTCATGGACTCTTTGAGAAATATATATATTTACATTATTCCAATTCATATGTACTACTATACCTATAAAGCTTATGCTATTTATATTTATTCTATTGTTTGCATTGTTATGTCCATAAAGAGGGGGAAAAAAAAAAAAAAAAAAGCTAATTAGGGGCGGGATTGGCGCCCTTTTTCGTGCATTTAAAACGATTCCTGTACCTTTACTGTTATGCACTTTATTTTTGAGAAAGGAGACCTAATAGTCTCCGAAACGCGTCATAGTTGTGCTTTTAAGAATAAACCTATTGTCTTACTACATCCGGCTACCTTTGGATAATTTTGGCAGCGCTGGTAATATATACCCCTGCGTTTTTATTTTTATCTCTTACCTATAGCTGTCAAACCTGACAGCTGCATTGAAGTGCTTTATGCAAAACATCCCTGGTGTCTAGTGGGGCGGATCTCTCCCCCGCGATGCGATCACGGGGGGGGAGATCCGTTCTTCTGGCCGGCCCGGGCCTCAGCGTCGGGCCTCAGCGTCGGAATGACGCTGAACCCGGCTCGGCAATAAATTGCTATGGCCTGCAGCAGGCCATAGCAATCTATGACCGATCTCATCGATCTTTGCTGTGTATATACACAGCATTGATCTCTATGAGAGATCAGTGCTTTGTATATACAAGTCCCCCAGGGGGACTTCCAGGTTATTGAAAAAAAAAAGTAAAAAAAGTGTTTTTATTAATAAAAAATCCCCTCCCCTAATAAAAGTCCAAATCACCCCCCTTTTCCCATTTTATAAATATAAATAAATAAACAAATAGACAAACATATTTAGTTTTGCTGCGTGCGTAATTGCCCGAACTATTAATTAATCACAATCCTGATCTCGCACGGTAAACAGCGTCAGCGCCAAAAAATTCCAACGTGCAAAATTGCGCAATTTTGGTCGCATCAAATCCAGAAAAGATTTAATAAAAAGCGATCAAAAAGTCGCATATGCGCAATCAAGGTACCGATAGAAAGATCACATCATGTCGCAAAAAATGACACCTGACACAGCCCCATAGACCAAAGGATAAAAGCGATATAAGCCTGGGAATGGAGCGATTTTAAGGAACATATATTTGTTAACAATGGTTTGAATTTTTTACAGGCCATCAGATACAAGAAAAGTTATACGTTGATATGTTGATATGTTATATATCATTGTAAGCGTAACTACTTGAGGAACATGCATAACAAGTCAGTTTTATCATAGGGCGAACGGCGTTAATGCAAAACTCTCCGAAATCAAAACAAATTCGTTTTTTTTTTCAATTTGACAGCGCAAATGATTTTTTTCCAGTTTCGCAGCATATGTTATGGAAAAATAATGCCTGTCATTGCAAAGTACAATTGGTTTCGCAAAAAATAAGCGCTCAAATAAGTCTCTAGGTGAAAAAATGCAAGCGCTAAGGACTTTTAAACATAAAATGGAAAAAGGAAAAGCGCAAAAACGAAAATTGGCTTTGACCTTAAGGGGTTAAAGGGAATGTCATCCCAATTTGGAGGTATTATTTAATTTTTTTAAAATGCCAAAACCTTTAGAAAATCCTGCGTGTACCTCTGGTGAGTGGTTCGTCATACACTGTGTGTATCGCCATTTTCTTACATTCATAACCTGGGTTTAGTGGGGACGGGGGGGACACAGTACTTACCTTGAAGGGTGCTGCCATCTCACTGCGTTGGGATACAGCAGAAGTGAGTTTTGCACTCAGAAATCCTGCTGTTAAAGGAGTACTATTGCATATATTTTTCTTTCAAATCAACTGGTGTCAGAAAGTTATACAGATTTGTAAATTACTTCTATTTAAAAATCTCCAGTCTTCAGTACTTGTCATCTGCTGTATGCCCTGCAGGAAGTGGTGTATTCTTTCTGACATGGTGTTCTCTGCTGCCACCTCTGTCCATGTCAGGAACTGTTCAGAGCAATAGAGGTTTTCTATAAGAATTTGCTGCTGCTCTGGACAGTTCCTGACATGGACAGAGGTGGCAGCAGAGAGCACTGTGTCAGACTGGAGAGAATACACCACTTCCTGCAAGGCATATAGCAGCTGATAAGTGCTGGAAGACTGGAGATTTTTAAATGGAAATAAATTACAAATCTGTATAACTTTTTGAAGCCAGTTGATTTGAAAGAAAAAAAATCACCAGAGTTCCCCTTTAATACATCCATTGGACAACGTGCTCAGGTTTTACACATTTATATCAAATTCTTCTAAGATTAAATATTTGTAGGGTCATATTAAAATAAGATTCTACTGTATTCATTACGCCAGACCTTCATGGTGTCATAGCTGAAGCCTGTTTCTCGAAGGAAAATCTGACCTCCATTATAGAAAATTGGATAATTTGGCTGAGCTGCAAACAGATTTAATCTTATTTTCAGCCGGGATAAACTCTTACCTGAGATTAGAGAGCAGAAGGGTGGGAGCGGGATGGAAGCCTGGGAATATGGCAGGACGGATTATTACTACATGAATGTCCCTCTCATTGGGTTTAATCACTAATAATTACCAGTTTAATTGGGCAAAATTAGTTATTCCTGAATACAAATGAATCAATTAGAAAATCCATTTTTAATTACTCTGACGGGGAAGGGTCTCATGTTGAAGACCCTCATCTATTCACCATACCTTTCCCTGAAGACACACATTTTATACTGTATACCAGGGGTAGGGAACCTTGGCTCTCCAGCTGTTGCAAAACTACAACTCCCATCATGCCTGGACAGCCTTTGGCTGTCCAGGCATGATGGGAGTTGTAGTTTTGCAACAGCTGGAGAGCCAAGGTTCCCTACCCCTGGTATACAGTATAAAATGTGTGTGCTCAGGGGAAGGTAAGAAAGATAGTCCGAAATAACATGAGCCACCTCAGAAGCGTTTGGTGGCTCCATAAAGAATGAATGGAGCGCAGGTTGTGCACAGGTTCCATTCATTGCAGGGACAATCAGGTACCCCTTCTTTGCATATGTGGGGGGATCCAGTGGTCGGACCCCCAGCAATCGACCTGTTATGGATAGGGGATAACTAGCTGAGACAGGAATTCAAGAACAGGGATCTAACAAAGAATAATCTTCAGCACAAGGGTTTGTGGAAGAATGGAAATTTTTAAGGCTCTTGGAAGAAGAGTTGTTGGTACTTATTGGGCTGGAAAAGATTAAAGGGGTACTTTTTCTTTTAAATAAACTGGTTTCAGATAGTTATATAAATTTGTAATTTACTTCTATTTAAAAAATCTCCAGTATTCCAGTACTTATCAGCTGCTGTATGCCCTGCAGGAAGGGGTGGATTCTTTCCAGTCTGACACAGTGATCTCTGCTGCCACCTCTGTCCATGTCAGGAGCTGTTCAGAGCAGGAGAGCTAACTATAGGGATTTGCTATTGCTCTGGACAGTTCCTGTCATGGACAGATGTGGCAGCAGAGAGCACTGTGTCAGACTGAAAAGAATACACCACTTCCCGCAGGACATACAGCAGCTGATAAGTACTGGAAGACTGGATATTTTTTTAAGGGATTATCCAGCGCTACATAAACATGGCCACTTTCCCCCTACTGTTGTCTCCAGTTTGGGCGGGGTTTTGAAACTCAGTTCCATTGAAGTAAATGGAGCTTTATTGCAAACTGCGCCTGAACTGGAGACAACAGTAGGGGGAAAAGTAGCCATGTTTTTGTAGCGCTGGATAACCCCTTTAAATAGAAGTAAATGACAAATCTATATAACTTTCTAAAACCAGTTGATTTGAAAGAAAAATATTTTTAAAGTACCCTTTTAAAAAAACAACAACTCTAAAGAGACTCCACCAACCCCTGTCGGATTATGTACAAATGGAGGACATTCAGGAGTAGAGATGAGCGAACCTCAAGCACCTTCAGGTTCATCCCAAACGTTAGTCGGCATTTGATTACCAGTGACTGAAGAGGTTGGATGCCGCCATAGGGAGCTTTGGAAAACATGGATACAGCCTATGGCTATATAAAATTTTCCCGGGACTTCCTAGGGCCACATCCAACTTCTTCAGCTGTCGGTAATTAAATGCCGACCAACGTTTGGGATCACATGAACCTGAACGTGCTTAAGGGTTCCTCATCGCTCATATGAGTTATTAAAATTTTGGAATGGCCAATGGAAATTGCGTGGAAAGGTTCAAGGGATAAAACCACAGACATAGCAGAGGGGAAGGTGTTATGGGCAATGGGCTAAAATCCCTCCAAGCTTATTACTGGACAAGGGGGTCATACCAGATACTGAAAGCAGAGGTTCCCATACTTTTACTGCTCATTGAGTGCCATACTTTACCCCCATCATGCCGCCGTCCATAGAGCACTGTTTTGTCCACATAAAGCTATACATTAAAGTCAAGTCATACTCAGATAGTGCTAATAAAGAGTCATAAAGTGTCCAGATGGTGCTATACATTGTCCAATCTAGAGGAGACACCACTTACCTCCCCTTATCCTCTGCTTCACTACGCACCTACACGGGAGAGTCACGCTGCCCCCTGCTGGTAGTAACTGGCTCCACTAGTAGGGTATTGCCGACAGTACTGGTTTAACTGAATAACACAGTCCTAAAGAGGCTGGGCTATGGGCAATGATGACCCATTGGTAAAACCCATGGAGGTCAGGTATAAAGTGTATGTGTGGTGACTTTTGGGAAGTCCTGGAGGTCTAGGGAAGGCCATTCGGTTCCTCACCCCCCTGAAACTGTGGGGTGGAGCTAGTGTCTGACAGAGGTATCTGGGGTCCACCAGAGGAAATGATCCTGGGGGCCCACCAATGAAGAACCAGTAAGAAATGGCATGTCAGTCAGTGTTAGGGCAGGTTCTAAAGCTGGGGGCCCACCGGAGCATTCTACGGTCCTCTGGTAGGCCAGTCCGACACTGGCTGGAGCCTTAGGCTGCATTCCCACGTTCCGTGATCCTGGCGGTCAGGATTACGGAACGTGGGAATGCAGCCTTATAGTACTGGCTGGAGCTATATAGTACTTATAATAGGCTGTAATATTAGATTTTGGACTGTGGGACATCGTTCCATGTATTAAAGGGGGTCCTGGCAGTAGACCCCCCACCAGTCACACAGCGATGGCGTATCCCACGTCATGTCGTCTCTATTAGCGGAGGCATGTGTGAAGTGTAATAAATAGGACACTGGGGTCTGTAATCCCATAATGAATAAACCCATTTATCTCATTATAGGGTTTCCTGTTATGTAACCAGTGTTACTGCATGCGGCAGCCACAGATCCCTGTATAATTATCTCCATTAAGGTCTTATTACGCCGTCACCTTCCTCTCCGCTCCTTACCTTGATGTGCTGAGTGAAGCCGCTTAGAATGGTGCCGCAACCCAAAGACATGCCATAGGGGCAGAAAAATACATTCCCACCTTCCCCCCTCCAACAAAATGATACAAGTCAATGGAATCTTGGAACGTACTGAAAAAAAAACGAAAACTGGCTCTTAAGGGCCAAAATAGAGTGGAACTTAAAGGAGTTCTCCACTTTGGACATTCCCTAAATATTACAAGGATTTATTGACAATAAGTTAAGAAAGTTTCACCCTGCAGAGAACCCAGAGATCAGCTGAAGTCTGTAGAGATTAACCTGAAAGTGTCCAGTATCCCCGCAGCGCCACCACAGGAGAATTTAGGCATTACACTATGTCCACTGAAATCAATGGATTGTTTGTGTGATGCAGGACAGGGCAGGTCCTCCAGAGCAGGGGACACTCTTTGTAATTGATCTCTGCTCTGTCCAAGACATGAGGACAATAATAGAATATATAAAAATGCTTTTCTAAACTTCAACTTACTGGAGTGTGAGGTGAGATCGGCTGGTTCTGCCTGGTTCTACACAACCAGCTGTTAAAATAGCAGTGGGTACTAGAAGAGTGAGGATCCTCATCTATGAAATCATCTCTATCCACATCTTCAGGATATATAGAAAATAACAATAGGGCACTAACCAGCAGGTGCAGCAAAGCCATCAGGTCCCTGTCCGCCATGTGGCACAGGTGGAGTGATTACATCATTTTGATGCCTGCGGCACTGTTTAGTATCGGATAACAGGGACTGTGACTAGTAAGTATCACTAACTTGGTGAGGCACTCTCAATTGCAGGGGCACTGTATATTGTCTTTGCACAAAAGGATAAAATGAAGTGCGGCAGCTCACCAAAATCGGTTAAAAGATGCTTTATTTGGACATAGAAGGCATCAATAGCAGGTACCATCCACAAATAAACAGAGCGACGGCCGTTTCATGTATAAAACGCTTCTTCTCTGCTCACCTGGGGACAGTGCCAGCATACACATCTTGTGTGAAGCACAGTATATTGTAGTAATTATTTCAGGGGGCACAGTATATTGTAGTAATTATTTCAGGGGGCACAGTATATTGTAGTAATTATTTCAGGGGGCACAGTATATTGTAGTAATTATTCCAGGGGTCACAGTATATTTAAGTAATTATTTCAGGGGGCACAGTATATTGAAGTAATTATTTTAGGGGGCACAGTTTATTGTAGTAATTATTTCAGGGGGCACAGTATATTGTAGTAATTATTTCAGGGGGCGCAGTATATTGTAGTAATTATTTCAGGGGGCACAGTATATTGTAGTAATTATTCCAGGGGTCACAGTATATTTAAGTAATTATTTCAGGGGGCACAGTATATTGTAGTAATTATTCCAGGAGGCACAGTGTATTGTAGTAATTATTTCAGGGGGCACAGTATATTGAAGTAATTATTTTAAGGGGCACAGTTTATTGTAGTAATTATTTCAGGGGGCACAGTATATTGTAGTAATTATTCCAGGAGGCACAGTGTATTGTAGTAATTATTTCAGGGGGCACAGTATATTGTAGTAATTATTCCAGGAGGCACAGTGTATTGTAGTAATTATTTCAGGGGGCACAGTATATTGAAGTAATTATTTTAGGGGGCACAGTTTATTGTAGTAATTATTTCAGGGGGCACAGTATATTGAAGTAATTATTTTAGGGGGCACAGTTTATTGTAGTAATTATTTCAGGGGCACAGTATATTGTAGTAATTATTTCAGGGGGCACAGTATATTGTAGTAATTATTCCAGGGGTCACAGTATATTGTAGTAATAATTTCAGGGGGCACAGTATATTGTAGTAATTATTCCAGGAGGCACAGTGTATTGTAGTAATTATTTAAGGGGGCACAGTATATTGAAGTAATTATTTTAGGGGGCACAGTTTATTGTAGTAATTATTTCAGGGGGCACAGTATATTGTAGTAATTATTTCAGGGGGCACAATATATTGTAGTAATTATTTCAGGGGGCGCAGTATATTGTAGTAATTATTTCAGGGGGCACAGTATATTGTAGTAATTATTCCAGGGGTCACAGTATATTTAAGTAATTATTTCAGGGGGCACAGTATATTGTAGTAATTATTCCAGGAGGCACAGTGTATTGTAGTAATTATTTCAGGGGCACAGTATATTGAAGTAATTATTTTAGTGGGCACAGTATATTGTAGTAATTATTTCAGGGGCACAGTGTATTGTAGTAATTATTTCAGGGGGCACAGTATATTGTAGTAATTATTTAAGAGGGAACAGTATAATTTAGTAATTATGTCAAGGGGAAAGTATATTGTAGTAATTATTCCAGGGGCACAGTATATTGTAATAATTATTTAAGAGGGAACAGTATAATTTAGTAATTATTTCAGGGGGACAGTATATTGTAGTAATTTTCTCAGGGGGCACAGTATATTGTAGTAATTATTTTAGGGGCACAGTATATTGTAGTAATTATTTAAGAGGGAACAGTAATATTTAGTAATTATTTCAGGGGGACAGTATATTGTAGTAATTATTTAAGAGGGAACTGTAATATTTACTAATTATTTCAGGGGGACAGTATATTGTAGTAATTTTCTCAGGGGCACAGTATATTGTAGTAATTATTTTAGAGGGAACAGTAAAATTTAGTAATTATGTCAAGGGGAAAGTATATTGTAGTAATTATTTCAGGGGGCACAGTATATTGTAGTATTTATTTCGGTGGGCACAGTATATTGTAGTAACTATTTCAGGGGGCACAGTATAATTTAGTAATTATTTCAGGGGGCACTCTATAATTTAGCAATTATTTCAGAGGGCACAGTATATTGTAGTAATCCTTTCAGGGGGCACAGTATATTGTAGTAATTATTTTAGGGGGCACAGTATATTGTAGTAATTATTTTAGGGGGCACAGTATTCATTGCAGTGTTTAATACAGGGGTGCAGTGTCAATACAATACACAGTGCCACCTGAAATAACTACAATATATTGTGTGCCCCTTGAAATAAATACTGTGCCAGTGAAATAAATATATCAGTGTCCTATGTACTCTGTCCGCTGAAATAAATACAACTGTGCAATATACTGTGCTCCCTGAAAAAAATACTACAATATACTGAGCCATTAAAATAAATACTGCATTTTAGTGTCTCTCCTTTACAGAACTGATACAATATAATGAGCCCCCCCCCCTACAATAATACTATACCGTGTCCTCTGATAGAAATACTATAATATACTGTAGTCTCTGAATTAAATACTGAAATATACTAGAAAATACAGAAATAAATAATGCAATATAACCCTCTTAAAGGGATTATCCAGGTTTAGAAAAAGCAAAACTACTTTCTTGCAAAAACAGCACCACCCTGTCCTCAGGTTATGTGTGGTATTACAATACAGCTCCATTCACTTCAATGGAACCGAGCTGCAAACCAACACCCAAACTAAGGACAGGAAAGGTGCTGTTTTTGTAAGAAAGCGGCCATGTTTTTCTAATTTTGCATAATCCCTTTAAATAAATACGAGAATACACTGTGCCCCCTGAAATACTGTGCAATCTCAGAGGGTTTAAAGGATTTTTCCATTTGTAGTACAATGAGCAGGATCCAGAAGCCTTGGTTCTGTATATTGTATATAATGGCCGCACCAGATTACTTAAGCGCACTGACTTCAAAAGTGTATGTTAGCCTTTATTTATACCAGCCATCGTGTATAGTGTCAATGGTCTATACCAGCCATCGTGTACAGTGTCAGTGGTCTATACCAGCCATCGTGTACAGTGTCAGTGGTCTATACCAGCCATCGTGTATAGTGTCAGTGGTCTATACCAGCCATCGTGTTTAGTGTCCGTTGTCTATACCAGCCATCGTGTATAGTGTCAGTGATCTATACCAGCCATCGTGTACAGTGTCAGTGGTCTATACCAGCCATCGTGTATAGTGTCAGTGGTCTATACCAGCCATCGTGTATAGTGTCAGTGGTCTATACCAGCCATCGTGTATAGTGTCAGTGGTCTATACCAGCCATCGTGTATAGTGTCAGTGGTCTAAACCATCCATCGTGTATAGTGTCAGTGGTCTATACCAGCCATCGTGTATAGTGTCAGTGGTCTATACCAGCCATCGTGTATAGTGTCAGTGGTCTATACCAGCCATCGTGTATAGTGTCAGTGGTCTATACCAGCCATCGTGTATAGTGTCAGTGGTCTATACCAGCCATCGTGTATAGTGTCAGTGGTCTATACCAGCCATCGTGTACAGTGTCAGTGGTCTATTCCAGCCATCGTCTATAGTGTCAGTGGTCTATACCAGCCATCGTGTATAGTGGTCTATACCAGCCATCGTGTATAGTGTCAGTGGTGTAAACCATCCATCGTGTATAGTGTCAGTGGTCTAAACCATCCATCGTGTATAGTGTCAGTGGTGTAAACCATCCATCGTGTATAGTGTCAGTGGTCTAAACCATCCATCGTGTACAGTGTCAGTGGTCTATACCAGCCATCGTGTACAGTGTCAGTGGTCTATACCAGCCATCGTGTACAGTGTCAGTGGTCTATACCAGCCATCGTGTATAGTGTCAGTGGTCTATACCAGCCATCGTGTATAGTGTCAGTGGTCTATACCAGCCATCGTGTATAGTGTCAGTGGTCTATACCAGCCATCGTGTATAGTGTCAGTGGTCTATACCAGCCATCGTGTACAGTGTCAGTGGTCTATACCAGCCATCGTTTACAGTGTCAGTGGTCTATACCAGCCATCGTGTATAGTGTCAGTGGTCTATACCAGCCATCGTGTACAGTCAGTGGTCTATACCAGCCATCGTGTATAGTGTCAGTGATCTATACCAGCCATCGTGTATAGTGTCAGTGGTCTATACCAGCCATCGTGTATAGTGTCAGTGGTCTATACCAGCCATCGTGTACAGTGTCAGTGGTCTATACCAGCCATCATTTACAGTGTCAGTGGTCTATACCAGCCATCGTGTATAGTGTCAGTGGTCTATACCAGCCATCGTGTACAGTGTCTGTGGTCTATACCAGCCATCGTGTATAGTGTCAGTGGTCTATACCAGCCATCGTGTACAGTGTCAGTGGTCTATACCAGCCATCGTGTATAGTGTCAGTGGTCTATACCATCGTGTACAGTGTCAGTGGTCTATACCAGCCATCGTGTACAGTGTCTGTGGTCTATACCAGCCATCGTGTATAGTGTCAGTGGTCTATACCATCGTGTACAGTGTCAGTGGTCTATACCAGCCATCGTGTGCAGTGTCAGTGGTCTATACCAGCCATCGTGTACAGTGTCAGTGGTCTATACCAGCCATCGTGTATAGTGTCAGTGGTCTATACCAGCCATCGTGTATAGTGTCAGGGGTCTATACCAGCCATCGTGTACAGTGTCAGTGGTCTATACCAGCCATCGTGTACAGTGTCAGTGGTCTATACCATCGTGTACAGTGTCAGTGGTCTATACCAGCCATCGTGTTTAGTGTCAGTTGTCTATACCAGCCATCGTGTTTAGTGTCAGTTGTCTATACCAGCCATCGTGTACAGTGTCAGTGGTCTATACCAGCCATCGTGTTTAGTGTCAGTTGTCTATACCAGCCATCGTGTACAGTGTCAGTGGTCTATACCAGCCATCGTGTACAGTGTCAGTGGTCTATACCAGCCATCGTGTACAGTGTCAGTGGTCTATACCAGCCATCGTGTACAGTGTCAGTGGTCTATACCAGCCATCGTGTACAGTGTCAGTGGTCTATACCAGCCATCGTGTATAGTGTCAGTGGTCTATACCAGCCATCGTGTACAGTGTCAGTGGTCTATACCAGCCATCGTGTACAGTGTCAGTGGTCTATACCAGCCATCGTGTATAGTGTCAGTGGTCTATACCAGCCATCGTGTACAGTGTCAGTGGTCTATACCAGCCATCGTGTACAGTGTCAGTGGTCTATACCAGCCATCGTGTATAGTGTCAGTTGTCTATACCAGCCATCGTGTATAGTGTCAGTGGTCTATACCAGCCATCGTGTATAGTGGTCTATACCAGCCATCGTGTACAGTGTCAGTGGTCTATACCAGCCATCGTGTATAGTGTCAGTGGTCTATACCATCCATCGTGTATAGTGGTCTATACCAGCCATCGTGTATAGTGTCAGTTGTCTATACCAGCCATCGTGTATAGTGTCAGTGGTCTATACCAGCCATCGTGTATAGTGGTCTATACCAGCCATCGTGTACAGTGTCAGTGGTCTATACCAGCCATCGTGTACAGTGTCAGTGGTCTATACCAGCCATCGTGTACAGTGTCAGTGGTCTATACCAGCCATCGTGTACAGTGTCAGTGGTCTATACCAGCCATCGTGTATAGTGTCAGTGGTCTATACCAGCCATCGGTTCAGGGAAGGAAAAGAGCGCTGCACCTCACACCTATGGCTGATACTAGTGCCTCTCGGCTGCATAAAAAACATCAGAATTTTGTGTATGAATTGATCAAGCCACACTGCCCCATGTACCGCGTGCAGGTATCTGATACACATGGGTCCCTACACTAAGTCCACACTGTGACGGTCAGTGACCGCCACCCCCGCAGGCGTGCATGGGCAGGGAAGGGGGGCCATGCAACCCCCATGCCACAGGACCAGACCCAAAATGCCCCCCCAAAAAAACTCCCAGCCAGCACCGCCGGCGGAGGAAGCTGCCCCCAAACAGCACGAGTCTGGATAAGGTATTGCGCTCACCATAGCTACTGCAGATAGAATGGGAAAGAGAGGAGGGATAAAAGCACATGCACTCAGGTGTCATCTGCTGATTGCGGTCATGTGGGTCTCACCAGGAGGAGTGCAAAACACGGAGAAAAGAGAGAAACAAAATACGGTTCAGGGAAGGGGGCATTTTGGGTCTGGTCCTGTGGCATGGGGGTTGCAGGGCCGTTCCATGGCCTCCTTTCCCTGCTCATGCACGCCTGCGGGGGTGGTGGTCACTGGCCGGAACAGTGTAGGGACCCATGTGTATCAGATACCTGCACGCGGTACATGGGGCAGTGTGGCTTGATCAATTCATACACAAAATTCTGATGTTTTTTATGCAGCCGAGAGGCACTAGTGTCAGCCATAGGTGTGAGGCGCAGCGCTCTTTTTCTTCCCTGAACTATACCAGCCATCGTGTATAGTGTCAGAGAGTGGTGACTAGTCATGGGGGGCTACCCGTCCAGATGACTAGTTGCAGTCCCCCTCCTGGCCTCACAGGGCATAATTAAGGGAACCAATTACAGTAACTTTTAATTTCTACTATATTGGCTCCCAGAAATTGGTTTCTGCTTCCGTACTGTCTAGCTGACCCCAGGTTGGTTATGCGCACTCCCATGTAGTATATAACCTTCGGTAAAGTCTTCAGTTCAGTCTTGAGTAAACCACAATTCTTCCTGACCTCCTGTGCGGTATCTTTTCCTTCTGATTCTGATGCTTTGTGTGACCAACTTGGATCCGCAATAGAGTCTTCCAAAAACAGTCAGACAGTGTGCTGCTGCGACAATGTCCCATCATACTGTGTCTTCAACTCTCATGGCATTATGGGAGTCGGAGCTTTGCAGCAGCTAGAAAATGTTAATATAAAGCAAACGGAAAGTAATTGCTTTTGTAATTTACTTCTTTAAAAAAAATAAAAAAATCTTGTTTACCTGTACTTATCAGCTGCTGTATGTCCTGTAGGAAGTGGTATATTATTTCCAGTCTGGAGAGGTTTTCTATGGACAGTGCTGCTGCTCTGGACAGTTCCTAACATGGACAGAGGTGGCAGTAGAGAGCACTGTGCTAGTCTGGAGACAATACACCACTTCCTGCAGGACATACAGCAGCTGATAGGTACTGGAAGACTTGAGATTTTTAAATAGAAGTAAATTGCAAATCTCTGGCACCAGTTGATTTGAAAGAAAGAAAAAAAATGTGGTGAACTACCCCTTTAAAGGATTAAAAGAAACAAAGCTACTTTCTTGCAAAAACAGCGCCACATCTGTTCTCAGGTTGTGTGTGGTATTACAACTCAGCTCCATTCACTTCAATGGAATCGAGCTGCAAAACCCCCACACCCAAACATGAGACATGAGAGGTGCTGGAAGAAAGTGGCCATTTTTCTAAGTATGGATAAGCCCTGTGAGCGCGCCAAGAACTTGTTAGATGTGGTGAACCCTAGCGCAGTAATTCTACAGTGCTGCATGCTATACCCCAATTTGTCCACCAGATGTCATCAGCGCTCCGGCCATTCCTTACTATCACCTCTATCGTTTCCCAAAAACCGT
Source organism: Dendropsophus ebraccatus (assembly GCF_027789765.1). Taxonomy (NCBI): domain Eukaryota; kingdom Metazoa; phylum Chordata; class Amphibia; order Anura; family Hylidae; genus Dendropsophus; species Dendropsophus ebraccatus. The sequence goes on from NC_091454.1 coordinate 202,738,447, forward strand.
GCGCACTCCCGGGCCGGGTACGTAGTGACGTCAGTGAGGAGTCTGTGAACAGAGTGAGCGCGCAAGGATCGGGAGCGGAGACAAGAGAGGGTAAGAAGCGGACACCGGCTCCGGGTATACCGTGATGTGTGTGTGGCCGCCGGGTGGGGGAGGCGGAGGGCTGTGTGTGCGGCTTGTGCAGCGCTTTGCGGCTGTGTGACGTAGCAGCCCGGCGGCTTTCTATAGATGACTGTATACGTCAGTGACGTCACGCGCGGGGGTCAGTAGGTGACGTAGAAGGTGGCGTGTCCGCTCATTGTTATCCCGGTGCCATGTGTGCCCGTCCAGCTGCCAGCAGATCAGACCACTGCCCCGGGCAGCCAATAGGAGCGCCCGGCTCATCCAGGGGGCAGGGTCCCTCTGATAAACCTTCCTGGCACAGTGACGTCATCACCAACAGCTGATGGATAAGGGCGTGCAGATTATTTAGGTGCCTGAGGGTATAGAAAATAAAGACGCAATTTCGGTACACCCAGACGCCATTTAGCTGTGGTTATAACTTCTTCATTCTTCCATCTGGTCAGCCGCCTCAGCACTGTATGGGGACGAGCTGGCCATTTTATTGGTTACATTGGGATTTTAAGGCAGATGGAAATTTTGGGTTCAAATTTGACCAAAGCTAAAATATATATATATATATATATATATATATATATATATATATTATACAGTAATACCTCGGTTTTCGAACGCTTTGGAACTCGAACTGCTTGGTATTCAAATGAAAATTTACCCAGAAGTATTGTTTGAAATTCGAACTTTGCTCGTTTTTCGAACGTTTTTACGAGTGGGGATGGTGGGTTGTACCTGGCGAGTTAAAGGGAACCAATCACACAAAAATTGGCTATAAAGCTAAGGAAAGGTGGTGGTAGATCAGCCAGCACGCTTCCTAACCATCCCCTGTCCCCTCCGTCCCCTGTACATACAGCCCGCAAAGTTAGTTTATTAGTCTCCCGGGCTCTATGCAAATTACCATGTAAGTAGTCACGGTGGGCGGGCGGCTTCTTCAAGTAGTCCGTGTCCTGGGCCGGCTCCGGCGCTGTAATCACGCCCCTCTGGGCGTGTGTAGAAAGCGTCGCATGATGACGTCATGGGGGGGGGGCGGCATTGCATGTCGGCCAGGCCGACGTCTTTACTAAGCTGCGCATGCGCAGTGCAGCTGGAGAAGACGCTGTGGTACTGCGCCTGCGCGGCGTAGTACAGCAGCGGCTTCACCCACACTACTGCGCATGCGCAGCTTAGTAAAGACGTCGGCCAGGCCGACCTGCAATGCCGCCCCCCCAATGACGTAATCATGCGACGCTTTCTACACACGCCCAGAGGGGCGTGATTACAGCACCGGAGCCGGCCCAGGACACGGACTGCTTGAAGAAGCCGCCCGCCCACCGTGACTACTTACATGGTAATTTGCATAGAGCCCGGGAGACTAATAAACTAACTTTGCGGGCTGTATGTACAGGGGACGGAGGGGACAGGGGATGGTTAGGAAGCGTGCTGGCTGATCTACCACCACGTTTCCTTAGCTTTATAGCCAATTTTTGTGTGATTGGTTCCCTTTAAGCACTGGTGAGGCTTCACATACAGTACAGAACTGTATAAGACTGCTGGAGTGCATATACAGTACAGTAGTAGTACAAGCAGTGCACCGCCATCTCCCATCCTGTACAGTATAAGACTGCTGGAGTGCCTATACAGTACAGTAGTAGTACAGACAGTGCACCACCATCTCCCATCCTGTACTGTATAAGACTGCTGGAGTGCATATACAGTACAGTAGTAGTACAGGCAGTGCACCGCCATCTCCCATCCTGTACTGTATAAGACTGCTGGAGTGCATATACAGTACAGTAGTAGTACAGACAGTGCACCACCATCTCCCATCCTGTACAGTATAAGACTGCTGGAGTGCATATACAGTACAGTAGTAGTACAGGCAGTGCACCGCCATCTCCCATCCTGTACTGTATAAGACTGCTGGAGTGCATATACAGTACAGTAGTAGTACAGACAGTGCACCACCATCTCCCATCCTGTACAGTATAAGACTGCTGGAGTGCATATACAGTACAGTAGTAGTACAGGCAGTGCACTGCCATCTCCCATCCTGTACAGTATAAGACTGCTGGACTGCCTATACAGTACAGTAGTAGTACAGACAGTGCACCACCATCTTCCATCCTGTACTGTATAAGACTGCTGGAGTGCATATACAGTGCAGTAGTAGTACAGGCAGTGCACCACCATCTCCCATACATTACAGTGCTTGGATGGGGGGGGACGCTATACAGTAAAGGATGCGTGAGGAGTTAGTGACTACTGTACTATAATTGCTGGTTCTGATGAACATTTCTTGTGTATAATGTCCTGTACAGTATAGTGCTGCTCTGTACTGTAGGGATTATACTGAGCACTTATCAGTGTAATATATGGGTACTGTAGGTAATTATTGGTGGCTGCTGGAACCAATTAATCACATTTACATTATTTCTTATGGGAAGACACTGCTCGGTTTTCAAACTGCTTCCGGAACCAATTAAGTTCGAGAACCGAGGTACCACTATATATAGTTTCCTCTAGAGAAATAGACTGTAAGCTGGCGGATATAATGTGTGGCACTGTATGGCGGTATAAGGGGCTCAGGCTACACCTGGTTGTGATGCAGCGGCCAGACATGGCGACCTCTGGCCGTCCTGGTTGTCAGAGTAATGATGTCAGGGCATAACCTGGGGTCTTCCATCAGGGCTATTGGTACCCCTGTGTGTATATACATACTGTATCATATGCTGCGGGCTATGACGTCCAGCTGGTTACATGGCCGGGATCAGAGTTACCTGCAGTCATTAAAGGAAAAGTCCAGCGATTTCTAAAAGCCGGCCCCCCACCAGACAGGGGTCTATGTTTTAGGCATGTCAGAGGTTCTGATCAGTCAGCAGCTGCTGAGACCCTGACCAATCCTTACGGCTGGGAGAAGCGTGTGGCTGAGAGCTTCTATCCCTGGCTTGCTCCATTGTAAGGGGCCATTTACACAGAAAGATTATCGGACAGATTATCTGCCAAAGATTTGAAGCCAAAGCCAGAAACAGACTATAAACAGAGATCAGGTCATAAAGGAAAGCCTGAGATTTCTCCTCTTTTCAAATCCATTCCTGGCTTTGGCTTCAAATCTTTGGCAGATAATCTGTCAGATAATCTTTCTGTGTAAATGGACCCTAAGGGCCCTATTCCACCGGACGATTTTCGTTCAGATTATCGTTAAATCGTTCGAATCTAAACGATAATCGTTTGGTTGAAATGCAGTTAACGATTAACGACCGAACGAGAAATCGAACGCTTTATAAGACCTGGACCTATTTTTATCATTGCTCGTTTGCAAATCGTTCGCATTGAATAAGACGTTGTTCGCAGTAGATAGGAACGCGATCGCGAAGAAATAGCGAAGAAAAAATGATCGCAAATATGAGCATAAGTAACGATTATCGTTCCATAGAAATGAGTGAACGTTTTCAGGTCTTTCGCAATAGCGGTCGTTTGAGATTGTTAATCGTTAACGATTATGCGAACGATAATCGTCCGGTGGAATAGGGCCCTAAGGCTGTGACGTCTGTCCTGAGATAAGGATGGCAGCGAGTTGTGGAGTGAAGCACTTAGCTGCACACTTCTCCCTGCCTCTAACAGTCAAAACCTTTCATGTGTCAAAATGTTTTTTTTTTTTTAAAGTGACAAAGACCCAAGGGGTTATCCAGGATTAGAATAAATACACTACTACTTTCTTTCTTTTTTTTTGCAAAAAAAAACAACGCCACCCCTGTTCTACTTAAGTGAATGGATGTGAACCTAATTGTATGCGGTACTACAATTCACATCCATTCACAAGCTGAGGACAGAAGAGGATCATGCCTGTATTTATAAGCTTTGACCGTCCAGGAATGATGGGAGTTGTAGTTGTGTAACAGCTGGAGGGCGGTGAGGTGATAGGAGTTGTAGTTGTGTAACAGCTGGAGGGCCGTGAGGTGATGGGAGTTGTAGTTGTGTAACAGCTGGAGGGCCGTGAGGTGATGGGAGTTGTAGTTGTGTAACAGCTCGAAGGCGGTGAGGTGATGGGAGTTGTAGTTGTGTAACAGCTGGAAGGCGGTGAGGTGATGGGAGTTGTAGTTGTGTAACAGCTGGAGGGCCGTGAGGTGATGGGAGTTGTAGTTGTGTAACAGCTGGAAGGCGGTGAGGTGATGGGAGTTGTAGTTGTGTAACAGCTGGAAGGCGGTGAGGTGATGGGAGTTGTAGTTGTGTAACAGCTCGAAGGCGGTGAGGTGATGGGAGTTGTGTAACAGCTGGAGGGCCGTGAGGTGATGGGAGTTGTAGTTGTGTAACAGCTGGAAGGCGGTGAGGTGATGGGAGTTGTAGTTGTGTAACAGCTGGAAGGCGGTGAGGTGATGGGAGTTGTAGTTGTGTAACAGCTGGAGGGCCGTGAGGTGATGGGAGTTGTAGTTGTGTAACAGCTGGAGGGCCGTGAGGTGATGGGACATGTAGCTTTGTGCTGGTGACCACAGCAGTTCATTGATTCGGTGCTGTGTAATTCCTCTTCTCACCAGTGGGGGCAGACTTGCAGTGTTTTTCCACTGGTCTCCGGGCTGACGTCTCCTGGTTCCGGTTATGTTAGCCATGAGACACAAGACGTCTGTTTAGACACAAGCACACATGTGGATGGCACAACACGCGGCACCTGACACATTGTCAGGCATACTTTCCTCTCCTACAGACGCACTCTTTTCCAGCCTCCCTGTCCTTATTTCCTCACAGTTTCCTCTCCTTTGACCCTGAGTCTTGGCTGCCATCCTTTAGCCGGCTGTCTATGTCTGTCTCTCTCCCACAGGCTGGCACTTGCATTCCTGCCCAGGAGGAGGAGGTCAGGGGCACGGCCGGAGCCGACGTATGCCCAGCCAGGGGAGGAGTCGGATGTCCCCCCAGACCCTTACCACCAAGACATGCCTGTGCCAGGACGGGCTCAGCTAAGACTGGACTGGAGAGCAGACTGTGACAGTGGCTACCACCCTTATAGTGATTGACTGGGACCCGGTCACAGATGAGAGTGGGCGCCATCGTGGGGCTGGAGTATCGCTGTTACAATCATAACAACTGTATATTACCAAGACGTCCGCCTGTGGGCACTGCCAGGAGCAAACGCTGGCACCACTGAAGAAGTGCTTTAAAGTGACTGCCGGCGGGACGTTGTGAAGTGTTACATGTTATGGCATCTCAGCCGCTCCATACCAGGAACTGACAGAAGCTTCAACGTTCCCGCGGATTGTGGTGCCTATCTTATCTGCCAGCACTCCCACCGCTTATCACCTCTTCTCCTACACACCATGAGCTCCCTGCTCCCCTTTGACAGCTTGATATGTAACCTCCTGGGCCTGTCTGTTACACTGTGGTTCACCCTCCTGCTCGTCTTCATCATCGTTCCTGCCATCTTCGGGGTGTCATTTGGCATCCGGCGGCTGTATATGAAAACATTGCTCCGTATTTTTACGGTAAGTGGTTTGTGTTGTAATGTGTGTGTGTGTATATATATATATATATATATATATATATATATATATAATGTAATATACTGATCGTGAATTACATCATGTATTATACTCCAGAGCTGCACTCACTATTCTGCTGGTGGAGTCACTGTGTACATACATTACATAACTTATCCTGTACTGATCCTGAGTTACATCCTGTATTATTCTCCAGAGCTGCACTCAATATTCTGCTGGTGGGGTCAGTGTGTACATACATAACATTACTGATCCTGAGTTATATCCTGTATTATACTACAGAGCTGCACTTACTATTATACTGGTGGGGTCACTGTGTACATACATTACATTACTTACCCTGTATTATACTCCAGAGCTGCACTCACTATTCTGCTGGTGGAGTCACTGTGTATATACATTACATTACTTATCCTGTACTGATCCTGAGTTACATCATGTATTATACCCCAGAGCTGCACTCACTATTCTGCTGGTGGGGTCACTGTGTACATACATTACATTACTTACCCTGTACTGATCCTGAGTTACATCCTGTATTACACTCCAAAGCTGCACTCACTATTCTGCTGGTGGGATCACTGTGTACATACATTACCGATCCTGAGTTACATCCTGCATTATACTCCAGAGCTGCACTCACTATTCTGCTGGTGGGCTCACTGTGTACATACATTACATTACCTATCCTGTACTGATCCTGAGTTACTTCCTGTATTATACTCCAGAGCTGCACTCGCTAATCTGCTGGTGGGCTCACTGTGTACATACATTACATTACCTATCCTGTACTGATCCTGAGTTACTTCCTGTATTATACTCCAGAGCTGCACTCGCTAATCTGCTGGTGCTGGAGTGACTGGCTCAGATTTATCAGTCTGACGGATGGCAACCAGTTACCACTCTGCATTCATTTCTCAGGATGGGCTGTGATTGGTTGCCATGCCTCATGTATGTAATGCCCCCTTTCTCCTGTGGGTGGTGCTGCAGGGAAAGTAAACGTTTTCTGCCAGGTCCCTCCACAGATGACACGTGTGTATTGGGAGGAGGAGAAATAGCATTCTGCCAATCTATAGTGCACAGTTGCAGAGACGTAGTTGGCATTCAGCCAATCTAAAGTGCACAGTCCCAGAGATATAGTTGCTTCCTATAGGAGCAGCCCAGTGGCGCCCCCTGCTGGATGAGGGGCAGAGCACAGGGCATATATGTTGGAAACAGCTTGTCCTAGATCTGACCCCTACAGCTCAGCTGATCTCCTGTACATGTTTTCTGTATATCAGATTACTGTAGTAAAGACTTCACTTCCCAGCATGCAAATCCCCAGAGGCGGAGGGTGCAGGGACTGTAATAGAGAATCAGTGCAGCAATGAAGTCAGTACATTTGCATCTTTGTGTAGATGAGTGATTCCTACGATCAGACGCTGATCTCACGTCTTCTCATTGCAGTGGGCGACTCGGCGGATCGAGAGAGGAGTGAAGGAGAAGAGTCACACGCTGTATAAGCCCCTAACCAATGGTATGTGCCCCCCCCCCCTCCGTTATATTTCCATGGCCGGGTCCATGACGCCCTCTATTTCCAGCGACACTGGATCCCCCCCGCTCCCTTATTCTGCCGGCTCTGGGTCTTATCTTCCCGGCTCTGATCCTCCCGGCTGTCGTTGCTATTTGCAGTCCTGTGAGGTCAGTCTCTGCACAGTGCGGTCAGGTAGGAGAGCGGTACCGGAGCGTCACTACTGCACAGGGAGCTGCTTCTTTACACACCGCACGTGCAGCTCAATACTTCTCTGTAGAGTAGATGAGATATCGACCTATAGACTGGTATAGGCTCTACTGTTGTGCATTCTCCATGGTAGTGGCTTCCTCTATAACTTGCTGTTATCAGCCATTAAGGCTAGGCGAGGATACTAGTGTATTGTCAATGGAATAAGTGACAGCAAGTCAGTATACTTCCTCTATATCACATGGTGTGTGTGATACAGCATACGTTGTGTATAGTGCGGATGGTCTAGGGCAGCCAGGGAGTTCAGTGCTCACATCAATAGCGTTCTATGGTATATGACAGTGAATGATGTAATATTATTTGCTTTGTGGTCTAGGGCACTAAAAGGAGCTAATGCTAACATCCCAATGGTGTAAAGTAATGTGTATGTGGTTAGGTACAGGTCCTGGTAGTCTAGAGTAATGTGTATGTGGTCAGGTACAAGTCCTGGTGGGCTAGAGTAATGTGTATGTGGTCAGGTACAAGTCCTGGTGGGCTAGAGTAATGTGTATGTGGTCAGGTGTAGGTCCTGGTGGGCTAGAGTAATGTGTATGTGGTCAGGTACAAGTCCTGGTGGGCTAGAGTAATGTGTATGTGGTCAGGTACAAGTCCTGGTGGGCTAGAGTAATGTGTGTGTGTGGTCGGGTACAAGTCCTGGTGGGCTAGAGTAATGTGTGTGTGTGTGTGTGGTCAGGTACAAGTCCCTGCTCCCTCTCCCTACATGTTGGTGTATGTAAGCTGCTCCCTCTCCCTACATGTTGGTGTATGTAAGCTGCTCCCTCTCCCTACATGTCAGTGTATGTAAGCTGCTCCCTCTCCCTACATGTCAGTGTATGTAAGCTGCTCCCTGTCCCTACATGTCAGTGTATGTAAGCTGCTCCCTCTCCTCACATGTCAGTGTATGTAAGCTGCTCCCTCTCCTCACATGTCAGTGTATGTAAGCTGCTCTCTGTCCCTACATGTCAGTGTATGTAAGCTGCTCCCTCTCCTCACATGTCAGTGTATGTAAGCTGCTCCCTCTCCTCACATGTCAGTGTATGTAAGCTGCTCCCTGTCCCTACATGTCAGTGTATGTAAGCTGCTCCCTGTCCCTACATGTTGGTGTATGTAAGCTGCTCCCTCTCCCTACATGTCAGTGTATGTAAGCTGCTCCCTCTTCCTACATGTCAGTGTATGTACCTGCTCCCTGTCCCTACATGTCAGTGTATGTAAGCTGCTCCCTGTCCCTACATGTCAGTGTATGTACCTGCTCCCTGTCCCTACATGTCAGTGTATGTAAGCTGCTCCCTGTCCCTACATGTCAGTGTATGTACCTGCTCCCTGTCCCTACATGTCAGTGTATGTAAGCTGCTCCCTCTCCCTACATGTCAGTGTATGTAAGCTGCTCCCTGTCCCTACATGTTGGTGTATGTAAGCTGCTCTCTCTCCTCACATGTCAGTGTATGTAAGCTGCTCCCTCTCCCTACATGTCAGTGTATGTAAGCTGCTCCCTGTCCCTACATGTCAGTGTATGTAAGCTGCTCCCTCTCCCTACATGTCAGTGTATGTAAGCTGCTCCCTGTCCCTACATGTCAGTGTATGTAAGCTGCTCCCTGTCCCTACATGTCAGTGTATGTAAGCTGCTCCCTCTCCCTACATGTCAGTGTATGTACCTGCTCCCTGTCCCTACATGTCAGTGTATGTAAGCTGCTCCCTGTCATCGCCATCACTCATATCCTTCCTCTTATTCCTACAGGAATCATCGCTAAAGAAAGCACAACCCTGGAGGAGGAGATCTGGGAGCTGCGCGGCAGCGACCGCTCTGTCGATCAGCCGGAGTTCGAGCTGTCGGACATCTTCTACTTCTGTCGGCAGGGCATGGAGATCATCATGGACGATGAGGTGACCAAACGCTTCTCTGCCGAGGAGCTGGAGACCTGGAACCTGCTGAGCAGAACCAACTACAACTTCCAGCACATCAGTCTGCGACTAACTGTGCTGTGGGGGCTGGGCATGCTGGTGCGCTACACCTTCCTGCTGCCGCTCAGGTACCTATGGGACTGGGTGCAGGGGTAAGATGGCACGGTGATGTGTATATGTGATGGGGTGCAGGGGTAAGATGGCACGGTGATGTGTATATGTGATGGGGTGCAGGGGTAAGATGGCACAGTGATGTGTATATGTGATGGGGTGCAGGGGTAAGATGGCACAGTGATGTGTATATGTGATGGGGTGCAGGGGTAAGATGGCACAGTGATGTGTATATGTGATGGGGTGCAGGGGTAAGATGGCACAGTGATGTATATGTGATGGGGTGCAGGGGTAAGATGGCACAGTGATGTGTGTATGGGATGGGGTGCGGGGGTAAGATGGCACAGTGATGCCTGTATGGGACGGGGTGCGGGGGAAGATGGCACGGTGATGTGTATATGGGACGGGTGTGGGGGTAAGATGGCATGGTGATGTGTATATGGGACGTGGTACGGGGGTAAGATGGCACTGTGATGTGTGTATGGGATGGGGTGCAGGGGTAAGATGGCATGGTGATGTGTATATGTGATGGGGTGCAGGGGTAAGATGGCACAGTGATGTGTATATGTGATGGGGTGCAGGGGTAAGATGGCACAGTGATGTGTATATGTGATGGGGTGCAGGGGTAAGATGGCACAGTGATGTATATGTGATGGGGTGCAGGGGTAAGATGGCACAGTGATGTGTGTATGGGATGGGGTGCGGGGGTAAGATGGCACAGTGATGCCTGTATGGGACGGGGTGCGGGGGAAGATGGCACGGTGATGTGTATATGGGACGGGTGTGGGGGTAAGATGGCATGGTGATGTGTATATGGGACGTGGTACGGGGGTAAGATGGCACTGTGATGTGTGTATGGGATGGGGTGCAGGGGTAAGATGGCACAGTGATGTGTATATGTGATGGGGTGCAGGGGTAAGATGGCACAGTGATGTGTATATGTGATGGGGTGCAGGGGTAAGATGGCACAGTGATGTGTATATGTGATGGGGTGCAGGGGTAAGATGGCACAGTGATGTGTATATGTGATGGGGTGCAGGGGTAAGATGGCACAGTGATGTGTGTATGGGATGGGGTGCGGGGGTAAGATGGCACAGTGATGCCTGTATGGGACGGGGTGCGGGGGAAGATGGCACGGTGATGTGTATATGGGACGGGTGTGGGGGTAAGATGGCACTGTGATGTGTGTATGGGATGGGGTGCAGGGGTAAGATGGCATGGTGATGTGTGTATGGGATGGGGTGCGGGGGTAAGATGGCACGGCAATGTGTATATAGGACAGGGTAAGATGGCACGGTGATGTGTATATGGGAGGGGGTGCGGGGGTAAGATGGCACGGTAATGTGTATATAGGACAGGGTAAGATGGCACGGTGATGTGTATATGGGAGGGGGTGCGGGGGTAAGATGGCACGGTAATGTGTATATAGGACAGGGTAAGATGGCAGAGTGATGTGTATATGGGACGGGGTGCGGGGGGAAGATGGCACGGTGATGTCTGTATGGGACTGGGTGCGGGGGAAGATGGCACGGTGATGTGTGTGTATGGGACGCGGTAAGATGGCACGGTGATGTGTATATAGGACGGGGTAAGATGGGATGGTGATGTGTGTATGGGACGGGGTAAGATGGCACGGTGATGTGTGTGTATGGGACACGGTAAGATGGCACGGTGATGTGTATATAGGACGAGGTAAGATGGGATGGTGATGTGTGTATGGGACGGGGTAAGATGGGATGGTGATGTGTGTATGGGACGGGGTAAGATGGGATGGTGATGTGTGTATGGGACGGGGTAAGATGGCACTGTGATGTGTGTATGGGATGGGGTGCGGGGGTAAGATGGCACGGAGATGTGTATATGGGACTGGGTGTGGGGGTAAGATGGCACAGTAGGGTTTCAGTATAATGACTATATGACGTATCTCCTTGCAGGGTGGCTCTGGCGTTCACAGGGGTCAGCCTTTTAGTGTTCGGCACTACACTAGTGGGATACTTACCGAATGGCCAGTAAGTATGTTATCAGACTGATCCTGGTCAGTTATAGGAGACACCTGTTATCCCCTGTCTGTGGGGGTCCCAGCATCGGGACCACTCCTAATCCTGACAATGGGGATGCACTCACCCCACAATGATTGAAGCCTCTGTGGCCTGTGCTACATTTATTCTCTATGGGGCATCCAATAGCGGGGTGACCGCGTCCCTGTTCAGTGGGATCCCCAGCAATCCACTAAAATAAGGGAAAACCAGCTCAGTCAGGAATATCCCCCCACAAACATCCCTCTCTACTAGCCCAGTAGTCACAGCAGTACCTCCCTCTACTACCCCAGTAGTCACAGCAGATCTCCCTCTACTACCCCAGTAGTCACAGCAGGCCTCTCTCTTCTACCCCAGTAGTCACAGCAGATCACCCTCTACTACCCCAGTAGTCACAGCAGATCTCCCTCTACTACCCCGTAGTCACAGCGGTATCTCCCTCTACTACCCCAGTAGTCACAGCAGTATCTCCCTCTACTACCCCAGTAGTCACAGCAGGCCTCCCTCTACTAGCCCAGTAGTCACAGCAGGCCTCCCTCTACTAGCCCAGTAGTCATAGCAGATCTCCCTCTACTAGTCCAGTAGTCACAGCAGGTCTCCCTCTATTACCCCAGTAGTCACCGCAAATCTCCCTCTACTAGCCCAGTAGTCACAGCAGTATATCTCCCTCTACTACCCCAGTAGTCACAGCAGTATCTCCCTCTACTAGCCCAGTAGTCACAGCAGTATCTCCCTCTACTAGCCCAGTAGTCACAGCAGTATCTCCCTCTACTACCCCAGTAGTCACAGCAGTATCTCCCTCTACTAGCCCAGTAGTCACAGCAGTATCTCCCTCTACTAGCCCAGTAGTCACAGCAGTGTCTCCCTCTACTAGCCCAGTAGTCACAGCAGTGTCTCCCTCTACTAGCCCAGTAGTCACAGCAGTATCTCCCTCTACTAGCCCAGTAGTCACAGCAGTATCTCCCTCTACTAGCCCAGTAGTCACAGCAGTATCTCCCTCTACTAGCCCAGTAGTCACAGCAGTGTCTCCCTCTACTAGCCCAGTAGTCACAGCAGATCTCCCTCTACTACCCCAGTAGTCACAGCAGTATCTCTCTCTACTACCCCAGTAGTCACAGCAGGCCTCCCTCTACTAGCCCAGTAGTCACAGCAGGCCTCCCTCTACTAGCCTAGTAGTCACAGCAGTATCTCCCTCTACTAGCCCAGTAGTCACAGCAGGCCTCTGTCTACTAGCCCAGTAGTGACAGCAGATCTCCCTCTACTACCCCAGTAGTCACAGCAGTATCTCCCTCTACTAGCCCAGTAGTCACAGCAGGCCTCTCTCTACTAGCCCAGTAGTCACAGCAGGCCTTCCTCCATTCTCCTACATGTAGTCCCCACACATGTCCTCAGTATTTACCCATCCTGATATGTGACAGGTAGGTCCTCTGTAATGACAGCACAGCTGCTGGGGGATGGGCACCATTCACCTGCTGTCCGCTCAGGATCTGTACGGCTTGGCCTCTCTGCCCACAGACTTTAGTTGATCCTGCAGAGTTCATGTGAGCCCACGCTTTTCTCTTCCGCTGCCGTCTTGGTAAGAGCAGTCAGGAAGGTCACAGGAACAGAAGGTATTTCCACAAATTGGGGCACGTGCTGAGCTTTTCTCCTTAATCCAGTTTAACCCCTCAGGTCAGGGAAGACCATGCTGGATTGTTTCTTTTTTTTTTTTAACTTTCTAGTATATTTAATCAGATTTCCGTGTTTAGACCCTACATGCCTATAAATGTATATCACTTCTTCAGGTTCAAGGAGTTCCTGAGTAAACACGTGCACCTTATGTGCTATCGGATCTGCGTGCGGGCCCTGACGGCAATCATAACATATCATGGCAGGTAAGTCAGATCCTCCCTGTGGTGACCTATGACTGGTGACCTGCACTACACTATACTGACACACTGATCATCTGTACAGTGAGAATCGGCCAAGGAAAGGGGGCATCTGTGTGGCCAATCACACCTCTCCGATTGATGTCATCATCCTGGCCAGTGATGGATATTATGCCATGGTGAGTTGTTGGCCATGTTTGGGTTTGATACCCTCACCTCTCTGGCCCTACTACAATCTCTATATCTTCATTGCAATTCTGTAGGTTGGACAAGTCCATGGTGGCTTAATGGGAATAATCCAAAGAGCTATGGTAAAGGCCTGTCCGCATGTCTGGTTCGAACGTTCAGAAGTCAAAGATCGCCATCTGGTGGCTAAAAGGTACAGTGACAGGAGTGGAGCTTTTTCTGCCGGTAAATTGGGATCCTGTTGTGTATATCAGGACTGATTGTGTGTGTGTGTGTGTGTGTATATATATATATATATATATATATATATATATATATATATATATATATATACACGTGTGTGTGTGTATGTATGTATATGCATTTTACTTCTTTCTTTTATATATTGTACCTTTTCATATTCTCATATTCTTGTGTAAAGTAATACTGGTCTTCTGTCATAAGGCTCTGTCCACAACTACACTGTGGCTTCAGAACCTATAAATATTATGATATATATGTTATATATATGTCCTCCATATTATACTAATCTCCTCTCATTTTTCTTCCCAGGCTGACAGATCACGTACAGGATAAAAGTAAACTGCCCATCCTAATATTTCCTGAAGGTAAGACTGGCAGGTCGCCATCTTTTTAATTTAGTTATAAAGTACCTGTCTCAGTCCTCTCTGTCCCCTGTCTATGGGACTTCTAAACGTAGCACAGTTTAGTACTTGCCAATGTTCAGAGGTCTTATAAAGACTGAATGGCGCAGTGTTAAAGCATTAACTCTGCTGACCTTACTATTTCCTTCCTATAGGCAGGGATGAACTTTCAAATTTTGCATAACCACTTAAAGTAACTTCCCCTTTTGCATAAGGAGAAAATGTAGCAAAGACATGAAATCTGACTATTTACCCCACCCAACATAAGAGCATATACAAAACCCATGTTATCGCAGTATAAAATAAGTGCATATACATAGCCTATGTTATCAGAGTGTATACTCCCCCAATATAACAGCATATACACAACCCATGTTATCACAGTATATACCCCTTAACAAAGGACCATATATGTAACCCATGTTATCACTGTTTATTTGCTCTTAAACACCATATTGTTTTTTTTGGGTATTCAATTGTTTATGTGGGTAAGCAATGTATAGATGGATAGGAGTTCCCCTCATGATTGTACTTCAGCAGGTCTCTGTGTGCGTTTTGAGTTGCAAAGTTTCAGGACTTTATTATATTCTTAGGGTACAAACACACACAGCAGATACGCAGCAGATTTGATTCTGTGTTCAGTTATTTAGATCTAATCTGCTGCGACCCACAATCTACCCCCCCCCCCCCCCCAATTGCTTGTACCTTCGGATAGCTGCTTTTACTCCAAGATCTGTCCTGGGGTCCGTTCGGCAGGTAATGCAGTTATTGTCCTCAAAAAATACTTTTAAACTTTCAGCCCTGTGCCCAACGGCCATGGCCTAGAGCAGTGATTTTCAACCTTTTTTGAGCCGCGGCACACTTTTTATACTTAAAAAATCCCGGGGCACACCACCAACCAAAATGGCACAAAATGACACTAAAACAGTACATATTATACATATAGTTAATAATATAGATTCTAAATGTATTTATACTCACTCAGTGTGAAACCTGGGCCTGTTTTCTTCTCCCCCCTGTGCTTCTCTCCACCATACTTCTCCCCCCTACTTCTCTCCTGTGCTTCTCTCCCCCCTGCTTCTCTCCCCTGTGCTTCTCTCCTGTGCTTCTCTCCTGTGCTTCTCTCCCCCATGCTTCTCTCCACCATACTTCTCCCCCCTGCTTCTCTCCTGTGCTTCTCTCCACCATACTTCTCTCCTGTGCTTCTCCCCCATGCTTCTCTCCTGTGCCTCTCTCCCGCATGCTTCTCTCCTCCATGCTTCTCTCCCCCATACTTCTCCCCCCTACTTCTCTCCACCATACTTCTCCCCCCTGCTTCTCTCCTGTGCTTCTCTCCCCCATGCTTCTCTCCACCATACTTCTCTCCTGTGCTTCTCTCCACCATATTCCCCCCCCTGCTTCTCTCCTGTGCTTCTCTCCCCCATGCTTCTCTCCTCCCTGCTCCTCTCCTCCCTGCTCCTCTCCTGTGCTTCTCTCCCCCATGCTTCTCTTCTGTGCTTCTCTCCCCCCTGCTTCTCTCCTGTGCTTCTCTCCACCATGCTTCTCTCCTGTGCTTCTCTCCACCATACTTCTCCCCCATGCTTCTCTCCTGTGCTTCTCTCCACCACACTTCTCTCCCCCCTGCTTCTCTCCGCTGTTTCTCTCCCCCATCCCCAGGTTTCTCTCCCCCCTCTTTCCTCCTCACCTCCTCCGAGATGGTCGCCGCTGCTGTCCGCCTCACCTACTGGCCGCCCGTAGGGCCCGGACCTGCTCCTCAAATCAGCGGAGACCGGGAGCGTGGTGTGCTGCGGTGGGCCGTAGCGCACACGTTAATTGGATGCGTGCATCACGGCCCGCTGCAGCGCACCACGCAACCGCCCACATTATAATCGGCTACTAATCGCTGCGCATTGCCGGGGAACAAAACACAGGGGCACCATAGTTTGGGGAACTTTCCCCGCGGCACACCCGACCATGTGTCGCGGCACACTAGTGTGCCACGGCACACTGGTTGAAAATCACTGGCCTAGAGTACCCTAACCTTGCACCACCCCTCCGTCCCTCCTCCCCACCCTCCTCATCATTAGGAATGCCACTGGCAGGATTTTTCCTATTCCTCTGCAGTGAACACTGCACCGGTGCCTTAAAGGGAACCATTCACCCCGTGGCCCCCGTTAGAAACAGACATACAGTGACATAAAGGGCAATATACTTACCATATCGCTCCCGGTCCCGTCCCGGATCTCGTTGTTGACACGGAGAAATCGCCGATTCTTCTTCTCGCGCCCATTATGGTAATGAGCGCCGCCGGCCCGAAGTCCAGCCTTCTCCCCGCCTCCGACACTTGATTGACGCCGGATCTTCTTCCTCCTCGTCTTCTTTCTTCTCGCCGGATCCCGCGCAGGCGCCGTGACAGTCGTTTTCGGCGCATGCGCAGTTCACAATTGAAGCCGCTCCGCAGCTTCACTGTTTACTGCGCGTGCGCCGATTGGCTCGAACACGTATCCTGTTTACCGCGCAGGCGCAGAAGAGGTGACGAGACCATCGCAACGGCGCCTGCGCGGGAATTCGGCAGAAGACTGAAGACTGAAGACGTCAATCAAGTTCCAGGAGGCGTGGATGGGCGGCGACGAGAAGAGGACCTCATGAATAAGTTGGACTCGTCCGTCGTTTCCTATGGACGTTGGACTCATCTCAGCTCATTACCATAATGGGCGGGAGAAGAAGAATCGGCGATTTCTCCGTGTCAACAACGGGATCCGGGACGGGACCGGGAGGGATGTGGTAAGTATATTGACCTTTATGTCACTGTATGTCTGTTTCTAACGGGGGCCACGGGGTGAATGGTTCCCTTTAACGATCCAGCCCATGTGCCATACTTACACAGGTAAGGAATAGGAGAAACTCTGCCTGGAGCATTCCTAATGATGAGGAGGGCGGGGAGGAGAGACAGAGAGGGTGTGCCAGCCTAATGTACACACACTGTAAGCCACGGCAGTTGGGCACAGGGCTGCAAGTTTAAAAGTATTTTTTTATGACAATAACTGCATCACCTGCCGAACGGACACCAGGATAGATCTTGAATTAAAAGCAGCTATCCGAAGGTACAAGTGGTTTTGGGGGGGGGGGGGGGGGGACAGATTGTGGGTACAGAGTCGCTTTAAATAAGAAAAAAGGAACGAGTCCCACAGAACTCCTTGAGGTGTCTGTAGATGCTCCGAGTTCCTCAGCCTGTTCTGACCATCTCCCCTCTGTCAGGTACCTGCATCAACAACACATCAGTCATGATGTTCAAGAAGGGGAGCTTTGAAATAGGAGCCACAGTGTATCCAGTGGCCATTAAGGTGAGTTCTAGGTTCTGGGGTGAAGCCTTTGTTTCTAGACTGTTTTGGGGTGTCTCACTGTTTTCTTCCTTACCTGGACAGTATGATCCGCGCTTTGGTGATGCCTTCTGGAACAGCAGCAAGTATGGGATGATCACCTACCTCCTGCGAATGATGACAAGCTGGGCCATAGTGTGCAGTGTCTGGTACCTACCTCCTATGACACGGCAGGTAATAACATATGGAGGTCTTTCATCTACCTTAACACATCTGTAGGTTGCTTAGTCACTTCCAGCCTATGGTGTATAGGTGTTTGTTACTGCATGACTACCTTGGTATACGGTACCTAAACATGATTTAGGTGGTACTACCCAGAACGTGTGACTTTTATTCGGGTCTCCATCAATGTTTAGGGATTTACCGAAGATCTAGTTTTACTTTAACCCCTTCACATTTTTTTTTCTTAAAGGGGTTATACAGGAATACTACTACATAGCAGTATACAGTGGCATCTGTATCGGTATTGCTGGTCAGATTGCAGATTACACGTCTTAGTGTCAGTCTCCTACAGTGCTCACGTCACCACAGGTTGTCAATGACTGGCTCCTGCCTTGGTCTATCGCCAGGGTTAAATAATTTACTGTAGTAGAAATCCTTGCTGCTGACCGGGAATGGCCCTTAGGACTGTTGCATCAATTCTTATCTCCTGCTGTCCAGACATTTGTTTGCTGACTCTCTTATGGATCGATATGGAGAAGGTTATGCTTCATAAACTCCCACTTTTTCCTGTAAACCTTTTGACACCTAATTAGACTAAAGAAGTGTGTGTATATATATATATATATATATATATATATATATATATATAATGTGTGTGTGTGTATATATGTATTGCCAAATACAACCTGGTTAGTCGCTCATTACAAAAGTTCATTGCAGACCAAATGGCTTTCATGATAGAGATCACCAGTCTGGTCTGGTGATCCTGGCAATCCAGTCAGCTCTTTGTCTTCTGGATATGACATCAGGAGGGTCACCGGGGGCTGCAGAAATGTGCTGACAATGGGAAGATCATAGTTAGGCGGCTGTTGTAGAGAGTAGAGTGAACTTTTTAGTCTTTGCTGCAGGGATGGGGAACATTCTGCCCTCCAGCTGCAGCAAAACTACAATTCCCATCATGCCTAATCCAAAGTTTTGGCTCTCTATGCATGATGGGTATTGTAGTTTTGCGAGGGCCGAATATTCCCCATGCCTGCTTCTTTGGGGCAATGTTGCCTTGTGTCCAATAAAAGGCTGATGCAATGCCAGGCCGGAGCATAGCTTAAACTGTCACTTTAATTATTATTATTATTATTTTTTTTTTTTTGCAGAAATCAATATTACAGGCGATTCTAAGAAACCTTGTAATTGGGTTTATTAGGCAAATAAGCCATTATCTGCATTCAAAAGACTTTCCCCATGTCCTCCCCACTGGTACTCAGATTGACCCACTATTGATCATAAAGTGATGGCATATTGCAGCTCTATGCTAGGAATATCCCTTTAAGGAAAAGTAGTTTTTTAAGCCCTACACCAATCCCACTTATAGTTTTGTTCTTATGACCTCACAGGAAAATGAAGACGCAGTCCACTTTGCAAACCGGGTAAAGTCTGCCATCGCCCGGCAGGGAGGACTTGTCGATCTACTTTGGTAAGCCAAGAATATTTTTTTCACATTGTCGGCCTTTGGATCTTCATAGCAGATCGCTAATTCTCTCATCTCCCTAAGGGACGGAGGGCTAAAACGTGAAAAGGTCAAAGATGCTTTCAAAGAGGAACAACAAAAGCTGTACAGTCGTATCATCTCTGGAAACCAGGAGAACCGAAGTCGCTCGTAAGCCCCAGCATGGGGGAGCAGGCTCTGTTCTGATCTCCACTGCTGCTCCACACCACAGGAAGAAGACTCTGAGCCGCCGGAATCCAAGCCATGAAGTGAGGGCTGAGGGAACACACAACATGGAGTCAGTCTGGATTCATCAAGTCTACGAAGAACTGTTATAGTAGGAGACAAGGGGGCATTTACTGGGTGGCGGCTGCACCCATGGGATCTGTTAGGAGGGTGGTGGTCTCTGAACCACAAATCTGTTTCCTGAGGCGTGTGACAACAATTTGGGCCTGAAGGCCTCATGAATGTTTCCGTTCCTCAGATATTGTCCCACAGAACCTAAGAGGAGTTACATGTTCTGTGAGACTTTACACTGTTACAGGCTGCCAGGTATGAAATATACCGGCACTGCCAGCAATGGACAAACCCGATCCATTAGGACTTGCCCGAGAACCAAGGTTACAGGACCTGATCACCTGCAGGAATTCTAGTGAAGCCGACAAGGCTCGGACCTCCTCTAACGTTGTGGCTGATCTTTTCCAGTACCCAGCTTCTTCTTCAAAGCCGTATTTATGACCGCTTACAAAGCCTCATCCATTCACCTTCATTCAAGCCACCTCTGCTTCTTACTAGTGGAGGGTGGCTCGCTCCAACAATCCTTTCAAGCCAAAAATATGAGGGGTTAATGATACCGGTGCGTTTGAAACCCCCTCAGAATCCATACCGAATGAGACATGTGCCTCCCTTTTTATCTGTTACACCCCGTCCTGCATGGGCCCCGGGCCACGTTACTTGTTTTGTTTTTATAAGGTCAATGAAATAAAATATCTTGGCAAAAAAAATGATTCTGTCCCTCAAGTGGTGAATCTACTTCTCCCTCCATTAAAGGGGCTATTCAGGATTAGGAAGTTGCTTTCTTTAAAAACCAGAGCTACCACCTCTCTTCAGGCTGTGTGTGGTATTACAGCTTTGCTCTATTCTCTTCCATGGAACCAAGCTGTAATACCCCACGCAAACTGAGGACAAGAGTGGTGCTGTTTGTGGTAGAAAGCTGCTGAGGATTGATCACGTAAGGAAAAATCTGATTGAGACCTTGGTTGCTAAGGATAAACTGCATAGCAACCACAGACTTATGCCAGTCAATGAAGTTCCAGCTTTGAGCTGATCCCATTTCAGTTTAGTTGCTAGGCACACACTGCATGGTTACGCCACTCTTACTATTGCTCAGGAAATTCTGACTTGACGGACGGTTTAGTTGCTAGGGCTACACTACCTGTCTTTGAGGTAATTGTCTCTGACAGTTTAGTTGCTAGGCAGACATTGCATAGGAACCACAGACTTCTGCCAACCAATAAAATTCTGGCTTTGATCTAATTAAGTTCAACCGTTTAGTTGCTAGCAGTACTCTGCATAGTAACCACACACTTGCTGATGTCAGCTTTGTGTGCCTGACAGTCTAGTTACTAGGGATACACTACATAGCAACCACAGATATTAGTAGAAACTCGGTTACACGGTGTGCCTCTAGAAACCTGTATTACTTAGGTCTTATTCCTTGACGCAACAAGACTTGTCAAGACAGACTTTTGTAACTATTACTGCCATAATAACCATATTTTTCCCAAGAAATGGATGATGTAGCAGAGCTGGTATCTCCGGACAGTGTGATACTTTGTGAAGATCTAAAGCATGGGTCTCCAAACTGCGTCCCTCTAGCTGTTGCGAAACTACAACTCCCATCATGCCTGGACAGCTAAAGCTTTGGATTTGGCTGTCCAGGCATGATGGGAAATGTAGTTTTGCAACAGCTGGAGGGCCGCAGTTTGGAGACCCATGATCTAAAGAGATCCAGTAGAGGGACGAGTAGAGATCTCCATGATGCTGTATCCAAAGGAATTGTTCAGGCCAGGAAAACATGGCAGTACTCCTCCAGAAACTTAGCCTTATGAGCTGCAATACCACAAATGGCCTTTGGACAGGTGGGGCACTGCTTTTGGAAGAAAGTAACCATGATTTTCTAAAGCTAGATAATGGTAGACTTACATTATGCGGCCATCCAGGTGGTAGGGATCCTTGAAAACTACAACTCCCATCATGCCTGGAGAGCTAAAGCTAAATCTTTGGCTGTCCAGGCATCATGGGAATTGTAGTTTTGCAACAGTTGGAGAGCCAAGGTTCCCTACCCCTGGTCTAGAGCATGTTGATAGCAGACTCCTCCCTGGTAGTTGTCCTGATCGGTCGTGGTCTGAACACTTACACCCCAGCCCAAAATCTTTTTGACATGTCCTTTTGACATATCTGTATTGTTTCCATATAGATCACAACAATTAGGACTTTATGGGTTGTCACCTCTTGTTGCTTCCCAATAGCTATTACAACCCCAGCATGTAGAGCCGCTGAATTTGCATATATGCACAACAGGAAATGTGTGCACTGAAAATACTCCTTCTCTTTGCGTATAGCCGCACTCACGTGTAGACACACGATTTACATGTCAAATATAACCAGATGTGTTATGCATCAGCCAGCCAGAACATTAATACCACTGTCTGGTGAAGCGAGTGATAAAGTTGTGACATCTGTGAGATATTAGGCCGCGACTGATCGGTCAGCTTTTAAATGTGCTTTGAGGGAAGCAGAAAAAAATGGGGAAGTGGAAGTATGTGAGCAACTCTAAAAGGGCTAGATAGAAACATAGAAGATTGTCGACAGAAAAAGACCACTGGGTCCATCTAGTCTGCCCTGTTAGTATTGCCCTTCTCATTATCTTAGGATAGATAGATAGATGTTTATCCCAGGCAGGTTTACATTCTGTTATTGTAGATTTACCAACCACATCTGTTGGAAGTTTGTTCCAAGCATCTACTACTCTTTCAGTAAAGTCTGGGCAGACCATAGAAGATAGTGGCTGTCTGCTGTCGCTGCTCCTCTTATCAGCTGATTGTTGTCTTCTATTAGGGTCCATTTACACAGAAAGACTATCTGATAGATTATCTGCCAAAAATTTGAAGCCAAAGCCAGGAATGGATTTAAAAAAATTGAAATCTCAGGCTTTCCTTTATGACCTGATCTCTGTTTATAGTCTGTTTCTGGCTTTGGCTTCAAATCTTTGGCAGATAATCTTTCTGTGTATATAGACACAAAGTGATTATCGTCAGAATAAGGACGATAATCAACTTGTGTAATAGGGCCTTAGGTCTCTAAATTCCCCAGATCTCAATACTAGTGATCTCTGGGAAGTGTGGGGGAAAAAGAACTGTGATCTATTTACA
This sequence comes from Dendropsophus ebraccatus, assembly GCF_027789765.1. Taxonomy (NCBI): domain Eukaryota; kingdom Metazoa; phylum Chordata; class Amphibia; order Anura; family Hylidae; genus Dendropsophus; species Dendropsophus ebraccatus. Next base: position 202,760,967 of record NC_091454.1, read on the forward strand.
GAATCAGCTGCTGTTGTCTGTGCGGATACCACAGGACACCTTCACAGGATGGAGAGCTGTTTTGGTGGCACAGGGGGACCTAAACAATATTAGGTTTTAATATTATGGCTGATTGGTGTATATATGTGAAATACAGCCATTATATGGAATGCCTTGGCAGAGGCTAGAATGCCTGACATTATTAGGCAAGTTATGGAGAGGCCTGGTGGTGTTTGAATATGCTATATAGCAGGGGTAAGGAACCTTGGCTCTCCTGCTTTTGCAAAACTACAACTCCCATCATGCCTGGACAGCCAAAGCTTTAGCTTTGGCTGTCCAGGCATGATGGGAGTTGTAGTTTTGCAACAGCAGGAGAGCCAAGGTTCCCCACCCCTGGTATATACTATCTTTAGGCATTATACAGAATTACAATTACTATTTAGGCAAAGTATGAGAGTTATGATAAAGCCTTTATGGATAAGATGCCATGGAAAGATGTCATGCGCCCGATCTTTGCTGACGTTTGCCCTCCTGACTACGTGATCCGAGGGGTTCAGGGCCAGATTAGGGCTTCACTAGCGGGACTATTTTACACTGTTTAGTTTTTGTAACTTTTATCCTATTTTATATATATTTATATATATAATATGTGTGTGTGCGTGCATATATATGCTTTTCTAGGTTCCCTGCACTGATAAGGACAGTGGCCTTCAGGGGTTAACTTCTTCCTGCTTCCTTCAAGGACAGGAAATACAGGCTTTCTGCAATAAATGAATCTCCCGCCCACCCTTCAACTTTGTCATGAAATGTGAATGAAAACGTGGAAAGACCAGGAAGTTTGGGGCGTGCTAGGTTAAGGCATATTACAGTACGTCTAACACCCCGCTGTACCTGGGGAGGAGAAAAAAACGTATGAGAGGTGAGTGGGCGCTCAGGCTGGGAGGGCTGCAGGCTAATTACTCCTAACTCTTAGGGAATGTCCAAATTTAGCGATGGCAGCTGCATGATTTTCTGCTGTGGTTTAATCAAGGTAGTTACTTAAAGGGGACATCCAGGTATATACACTATAGGTAATTAAGTTGAGGCTCCGGGCTGTAAATTTGTGGTATTTGTGAAGACATAACTTGGCATCTGTATGATGTAAGAGGAGGTCACGTGGATAGAGCAGATGTACAGGTTCTGTGTTGTGAATGTTTAAGACCTCGGCCAAGTCACATGGCAAATTCCTTATCGGCAGTTCTATATACATACCTGCCCTGTGATGATGGATTCCCCTTGTATTACAGCAGCTGTGTTCACTCTTTGTTTTCATGCATTTTTGGTGTAATTGTGGCAGATAACTACTCTTTAATGCACTGATAACACATTCTGTGCAACCACTTATAGGGGAACTTCGGCAAAAAAACTGTGTGTGTGTGTGTGTGTGTGTGTGTGTGTGTGTGTATATATATATATATATATATATATATATATATATATATATATATATAATATAAATAAATAGTTTTTTCATTTGAACTGGTACCAGAAAGTTATACAGATTTGCAAATTACGTCTATTTAAAAATCTCAAGTCTTCCAGTACTTATCAGCTACTGTATGTCCTGCAGGAAGTGTTGTATTCTTTCCAGTCTGACACAGTGCTCTCTGCTGTCACCTCTGTCCATGTCAGGAACTGTCCAGAGCAGTAGCAAATCCCCATAGAAAACCTCTCCTGCTCTGGACAGTTCCTAAGTGAATAAAATAAAAAGGAATTAAGGTACTTACGGTAAGCGCTGTCCACATAGAGAAGTGGCCGAAAGCTTAAATAAATGAATTTAATATAGTGAAAAATATATTTAATATAGCACAAATATTTGTGCTATATTAAATATATTTTTCACTATATTAAATTCATTTATTTAAGCTTTCGGCCACTTCTCTATGTGGACAGCGCTGACCGTGAGTACCTTAATTCCTTTTTATTTTATTCACTTATTCTCTCCACGGGCCCTATTATTTTGGGAGTATCCTGTGTTTTTGGTACAGTCAGCTTAGCAGTCCCTAGAGGTAGTAGGCCCCTATACAGTGGACTGTCACCTAACAAGACCCTGGATTCGGAGTTGTACCCTGTTGAGGGGTGATATGCACAAAGCCCAAGTGGCATCCAGGTAAGCACCTTCTCACATAATCCTTATCCTTGGTGTATTGAGGTATGACACGAGGCGCTGGTGCCCGCTTTCTTCTTTTTCTCTCCCTGGACAGTTCCTGACATGGACAGAAATGGCAACAGAGAGCACTGTGTCAGACTGGAAGAAAAATATCACTTCATGCAGGACATGCAGCAGCTCATAAGTACTGGAAGACTGGAGATTTTTTTTTTATAGAAATGAATAACCAATCTATGTAACCTTCTGACACCGGTTTATTAAAAAAAAAATTCTGCCGGAGGTGCCCCTTTAATGCATTAGATATATATGTCAAGGCATGATGGGAATTGTAGTTTTGCAACAGCTGGAGGGCTGAAGGTTCTCCATCGCTGTTAGATGATCGCCAGGCCCACCAGACATGGTGGCATCAACTGATGATCTAACGTATCTGGCCGCCTAATTGGAGATCTATATACCCCTCCAGCCTTATACTGAGATCTATATACCTTTCCAGCCTTGTACGGACATCTATATACCTCTCCATCCTTATACAGAGATCTATATACCTCTCCGGCCTTGTACACATACTTAAATGTATCTACAAGAAAACACCTTAAGGATTAACAGCAAATTATCTACTAAAATATCCCAAAAATCAGGTTTTGACTTTCCCTCTGAATTCAAAAACACCAAGTAATGGCATGCTCCTACCATTTATTCAGTTACCAGACCCTGGGATGTTGTCATAGTCCTTAATCCTGATCACCTTAAGAAGAATCTGTATTCCTGGAGTCTGGACGAGACGTCTTCAGCTCCCATGTGAGGGTCCATGGCTCGTTCACATTCACTTTTATGAGCCAGAAGGGTCTGAGAAAACGTAACCATCTTGGAAGTTCAGCTCCGATGTGGATGACTGGAGGAGACTCGGGTATGTCGTCTGTCTGGGTAGATTTGTCCTCCCAGGTTTTCAGTTCACTCTTTCTTTTGTTCTTTGGTGTTGTAGTCTTACGTCTGGTGGTAGGTTTCTTTCTGTTCATAACCTTCTTGGTTTTTGGGGGTTCTGCTTTATTGAAGGTACTGGTAGTTGGTGATTCTATAATTCCTTCTGAGGTTCTCGTAGCCATCTCTTCTTGACTGTATCCATCTGACTTGACCCTCTTAGGAAGCGGTGGGTCATCCAGGGTAAATTTCGCCTTTCTTTTAAGACTTTGAACTCTAGATGTTCCAGTATTCCTTGGAGGAGTTTTATGCAGGTGGCCTTCATCCTGACTTCTTGTACAAGGTCTTAGTGATTGAGCCCCATGGTTTGGGGTGGGGGGAGCTATTATTGTTCCATGGATACTCACAATGTACTGGGGTGAGGACCCGGCGCCTTGGCGAGGAGCTTGGGGGCTACTATCACTCACAGCCATCTTCACACCATGATGTCTTGTATGTAAATCAAGAGTCAACAACATTGCCTTTCTACATTCTATCGCTGACATCACACAGTGAGTTCACCTTGTTTGTGATGTCATCAGCCTGGGCCTTGTTTCCTAGGCAACAGTGTGTATAGACATTTAGTGGGAGATTTATCCAACATGGTGTAAAGTAAAACTGGCTCAGTCGCCCCTAGCAACCAATCAGATTCCACCTTTCATTTTCCAAAGAGTCTGTGAGGAATGAAAAATGGAATCTGATTGGTTGCTAGGGGCAACTGGGCCACTTTCACTTTACACCATGTTTGATAAATTTCCTCCATAGACAAGTTAAAAGCTCCAGCAGCTAATAACGGGATTGTCCAGACTTATAAAAACATGGCTGCTTTCTTTCTCCTGTCCTCAGTTTGGGGGTTGTATTTGCAGCTTGTTTCCATTAAAGTGAATGGCACTAAATAGTAATATCACACATAACCTGAGGATAGGGGTGGTGCTGTTTTTGCAAGAAGGTAGCTGTGTTTTTTCTAATCCTGGATAACCCCTTTAAGTTTTGCAATGGGATAAAGAAAGCAGCTAGGGGGGGGCGGAGCGAGCCAGCGATGTGAGCAGACGTGCTGTGCTGGAGCTCCGTCCTGTGGCCTGCAAATCAGCCTTTAATTAGCACCCCCGGCACCCTCAAAGATCCCCCCCACACATGGGGAAGACCCCCAAGGACCGGCAGCAGTACCCCGTACCGGAGGTCCACCGGAGGAACCGCAACCAGACGCTGGATCGGTTCCTGGCTCCGGGGCCCAGCAGCAGCTCCCGCTCCCTACCAGGCACCCCGGCAGAGGCTGAAGCGGCTTCCACCCACCAGACACGGTCCCCGGCTCACCTTGCCTCGCCGCCGGACCCGCCGGTCACGCATCCACTCACCCCGTCGGAGCAGGCGAGTAGAGGCCCTCTGACGCGCTCGGCGCAACAGGGAAGAGGAAGACGGGCGCCATCTTGCCCACGTGTCCGGCGCGGAGGTCCGGGATCTAGATCGGGCATTCCCTGGCTGCCGGCTCGGACCGGCAGACGCTCGCCGGCCTCCTCTCCAAGGGCTCTCCGGGGGGCGAACTTGCTGAGCCGGGTGAGTAAGGGAGGCTCAGATAACGGCAGGTCCCCTCAGTCGGCCCTTGCAGCTGGGGAGGCGCCATCTTGCCTGCAGCACTGCTCTCCCAGGGGACACGCCACAGCCACCCCGAGGCCCCTCTCCTCCCCACAGAGACTGCCTACCCTCCACCTGTCCGCCCCTCCTGCGGCTTTTCCCATCCCAGCTTCAGGACAGCTTACCCCTATAACATCAGGGGGTGCATTGTCCACTGAAGAAGCCCACTTCCCTGTGGCTGGAGCTGCTCCTCTCCCTTCCTCCATCCCTGCCTTGCTACAGCCGGCCATGTCTATTGCCCCTCAATCTCATGAGGAGGGGCAGGCTAGCACTATGAGGAAGAAAGCCCCTAAACAGCCTCCACCCCAGCCCGCAACCAGAGACACTGCCAGGGATGCTTGCCCTGATACTAATGACTGGCAGACCTCCAGAGACTCAGACTCTGACTCCTCTTTGTTTGGCCCGCAATCACAGAGAGGCATGCATAAACTCCTATCTCAACTACCAACCAAAAATGATTTCCAACTGCTGATAGCCGAGGTTAAAGAGGCGTTCAAAACTGAAATCTCTGAAATCCGCAAAGACATCCAGCACATTACTAACCGGGTTGAGGGTGTTGAGGAAGAACATGATGCCACTCGAGCCTACATAGCCCAACTGCACACCACTGTAGCGGCCCAATCATCTATGCTGAATGACGTGCAACGCCATCTAGAGGATATAGACAATAGAGGACGCCGTAATAAGATCCGAGTCCGGGGTTTACCGGAAGCAACCCAGGCTGACGATCTCCCAGACACTTTAGAAGCCATATTTAATACTATTCTGGGGGAACCGGCTTCCCACAAGATAAAGTTGGACCGGGCTCACCGGGCTCTCCGGCCTAAATCAGCTAACGGCAACCCGAGAGATGTGATATGCTGCGTACATAATTTTGCTTTAAAGGAACGCATCCTGACCAAAGCACGTTCCCTGAAGGATTTTGACTTTGATGGAGCACCTCTTCAACTCTTCCCGGACCTTGCCTGGGTCACTCTACAGAAACGGAGATTTCTACGCCCCCTCCTGCAAATCCTACGGGATCATCAGGCAACGTACCGTTAGAACTTTCCTTTCTCCCTGACGGCCAGGAGGGACGGCAAGTCGGCCACCCTACGTGATCTGGATGACCTGCCGCATCTCTGTGAAACCCTAGACATCCCCCTTCCGCAGATCTCCGAGTGGGTGATTGCCCCACCTCCTCCACCCCCGCCGGACGAGGTCTGGCGGCCTGTGCGACAGAAGCGTCAGAGGCCTCACCCCCGAAACCCTTCATCACCTCCTTGAGAGGCCGCTGATGGCAGGCTATCTCCCGTCCACTTTTGGAGACTCCCCCTCCTCCCTTTTTCTTGATGCCGGGACCCTTGCCAAATCCCTGATGGGCTGTACTATTTTGCCTACTATGAGCTACAGAGCCACAAGGTCGGAGTACCCACACTGTTGGTTTTCGTTTGCTGTGTGGTTGTTGTCTTTAGTTCTCCTCTCCCTTTAGGCTCATTGCCTGGCTCCCCCGCTTCCCTAGGAGCGTTTGTCCTCTGTCCTTTCCTTCCCCAGATTTCTTTTCCTTGGTGACAGAGGAAGGACCTATTGCTCCCACCCATGCATTTTTTGCGTGGGTTTTTGGCTCACAGCCACTTTTTTCCTTTATGGAAGCCCTTGTTCTTGATTGATTTACTATACCAATGTGTTTTTTTTTGTGTTTGTTGTGTTGTCTTTCTCGTCCCTTCCCTCCATGTCTCTCCCACTGTTGTGTCCCCCTCCTTTTTCCTGCAGTTCTTGAGGTTGCTACCCTGGTTCGACACTGTTCCTGACTTCCCACTTCCTGGGGCCCATCGGATGGGGACTGGTGAGTCTCACTACACATGCATTGCCCTCTCTCCCTATACTCCTTATGGCTAAGATTATCACACTTAATGTTAAGGGACTTAACTCCAATCTGAAGAGACGCCTGCTCCTGCAGGAATTAAGATCTCAGAAAGCCGATATAGCATATATACAGGAAACTCATTTTGATGCCTCCGCCACCTTTAACTTCGCTAAACACTCATATCCACTAGTTCATTCTGCCTCTATGGGCTGTAAGCGGGGGGGTGTAGCCATTATGGTCTCTCGGACCTGTCCCCTACAAGTGGAGACGACCTACTCAGACCCCGGCGGTCGGTATATCATAATTGAGGGGTCCATCCAAGGCAAACCTCTACTATTATGCAACATCTATGCCCCTAATAGGAAGCAGATTCCCTTTCTCCGCGGGGTCCTCCAGCGCCTTTCTCGATACCCTCCTTCGCCCTGGATCCTGGGAGGCGATTTTAACCTCCCTTTTTCTGAGGTGATGGACAGACACTCGATCTCTGACACCCCACCATCTCCCGACCAATGTCGGCTTTCTACGGAGTTTCGGAGGCTGATCTGACAACACAGTCTCTATGACTTATGGCGCATTGAGCACCCTGGAGAGAAGCTTTTCTCCTTCTACTCCCACCCTCGGCAAACGCACACGAGAATTGATTATCTCTTTGGCAACATCCCCACAGTGCGTTTGCTCAAAGGTTCAAACATCGACCCCATCTCTTGGTCGGATCACGGACCGGTTAGCATTTCTCTAGCCTCCCTACTGTCACCTACTCGCCACTGTCACTGGCGTCTCAATGAGTCGCTCTTGAAAACACAGACTCTAAAAGATTCTATCCAACATTGTATTGGGACCTACTTTGCCGAGAATGAAGGCTCAGTCTCAGCCCAGTCTACCCTATGGGAAGCCCATAAGGCGGTTATTAGAGGCCATTGCATCGCCCTGGGGTCCAGGGGGAAGAGGGATAGACTAGAGGCTATTAGAGAGACCAAATCAAGGATAGGTGTCTTAGAGGCGGCTCTATCCTCCCGGCCATCTGTCCAGGGTCTGCGTAGACTGATCGCGGCTAGAGCCAAACTTAAAGACCTCCTTACACACAAAGTAGAACGCTTGCTCCTGTTTTCGAAGCAACGCTTCTATGAGAAGGGAAATAGGGCTCATACCCTGCTGGCACGTATGCTAAACGACCGCTCGGCTGCTCAGTCTCCGCAGGCCCTTAGAGACCATCTGGGTCGTACCAAATCTCACCCTAAAGATATATCCTCGATTTTTGAGCGATACTTTTCAAAACTATATTCTTTACCCTCTTCCCTTCCTTCTGATCCTGCAGCGAGAGCCAGACAAATACAAGCCTTCCTTTCACAGTGTGGACTCCCCACACTCTCCCAGGAGGCGGTTGAACACTTAAATGCTCTAATCTCCCTGGAGGAGTTATCTGGGGTGCTTAAGGATCTTCCTTCGGGACGCTCGCCGGGACCAGACGGATTTACGTATTTGTACTTTAAGACCTTTCAGGAGCAACTTGCCCCGCGGCTAGTATCCCTGTTTAATTTCTTCATGGAGGGCTCTGAGACTCCCCCCCCCTCTATGCTCCATTCCCTAATCACCCTTATCCCCAAGCCTAACAAGGACCCGCTAGAATGCTCCAGCTACCGACCCATTGCACTGCTCAATGCTGATCTGAAGATTTTCACGAAAACCTTGGCCAACCGCCTCAATCTCTGGCTGCCAGGATTGGTGGATAAGGACCAGGTGGGCTTTGTAATGGGTCGACAGGGAGCAGACAATACTAGACGGGCAGCCAATATTATAGATGCGGTTAACTTACAAGCCGATAGAGCCTTGATACTAAGCCTTGATGCGGAGAAGGCATTTGACCGCCTTGGTTGGCCCTTCCTTTTTGAAACCCTTCGGACTTTTGGCTTTGCAGGTCCCTTTGTTACGGCCCTTCAGGGGCTTTACTCCCGCCCCACGGCCTCCATTAAAATGCCTCACCAACTCTCGAGAACTTTCTCCCTCCATAATGGGACCCGCCAGGGCTGCCCCCTGTCCCCGCTACTGTTTGTGATCTGCATAGAGCCTCTGGCGGCAGCCATCAGAAACAATGTGGATATCCAGGGAGTGCACATTAGGGGTATGGAATACAAACTGATGCTGTTTGCAGATGATGTCTTACTTACCCTGACTAATCTACCCACCACCCTTCCGAACCTCCATAAACTGCTCCAAGACTTTGGGGTCTTGTCTGGGTACAAGGTGAATACCGCCAAGACGGAGGCTCTCCCATTAAACCTGCCCGAAAACAAACTTCGCTCTCTCAGAGCCAATTTCCATTTCCGTTGGTCCTGTGACTCTATCGGATACCTGGGTGTCCGTCTCACCTCCTCATATTCTTCCTTGTACCTAGCCAATTATCCCACGCTCTTCCGAACTGTTAAATCCCTCCTATTGTCCTGGAATAAACATTTTATCTCCCTACTAGGCCGAATAGCGGCGGTTAAAATGACTATCCTCCCCAAATTACTATATCACTTTGTAACATTACCAGTAAAAGTCCCTATGCGAGAATTAAAAGCGATCCAAACCGCCATTTTCCGGTTTATATGGAACTCTAAGCGCCATAGAATCCCCAAAACTGTTATGATGGCCGGTAAGACTCAGGGGGGGTTGGCGACGCCTAATATTCTGCACTACTATTGGGCAGCACATCTAAGGGTTATCCCATCTTGGTCCTCCTACCATGCATACAGTAAATGGATGGCAATAGAAAGGAGGTGGCTGGCCCCCACACACCCAAACTCCCTCCTGTGGCTTCCCGACCCTGCCGCCCCCTTGCCTCGACCACTATTAGGGCCTATCAGATTCACTAAGCATATCTGGGACACCTGCTCTAAACGATTCCAACTCTCTTCTACAGCTCCCCCTCTGGCCTCTTTCCTTCTCACTCCGGCTTTTCGGCCGGGCTTGGAGTCCGTGGTGGTACAGACATGGGGTTCTCGGGGACTCTTTCATTTTGCAGATGTTGTGAATCCTCTGACGCGCTCCCTGCTCTCTTTTGACGATTTATGCGAGAAACGGGCTTTACCCGCCTCCGAGCATTACACTTTTCTGCAGTTGCGGCATTTTATGCTGGCGCACATAGGTGACACCACGGTCTCCAAGCCCACGGCCTTTGAGCAGCTGGTCAGAGCCGGCCCGGGTATGCGAGGCCTTGTTTCCGATATATATAAGATATTAGGCTCGCCAGTGAACGACTCACCAGTCCGACACACGTACATGACTAAGTGGGGGACGATCCTGGCCAAACCAATCCCCCCCGAGCACTGGGACATTATTTGGGACAGGGCGGCTAAGTCTTCTCCATGTGTTACCTACAAAGAAACCCAATATAAATTACTAATGTTTTGGTACCACACCCCCGAGTTGCTCCACAAACTAAATAGATCCATATCACCCCTGTGCTGGAGGTGCCATGCTGGGGTGGGGTCTCTATACCATGTTTTTTGGGACTGCCCTATTATTCGGCCCTATTGGACCACCGTATGCGAGGTATTTTCCTTAGTATTACAACACTCCTTTTCACCTGACCCAGTGTCTTGCCTCCTTAACCTGACCCCTAAGTCGGTGGGAAAGAAATCCACCAAGCTGCTCTTGCAAATGCTGACAGCAGCCAAAACCTTGATAGCTAGACAATGGAAGTCAGTTCTCCCTCCCTCCCTTACTGACTTGGTTGCGAGGATTAAGGAGGTACAAACGATGGAATCGCTGACGGCAATGATGAATAATAGAGTGGCTGCCTTTGAGACTGTATGGGCCCCATGGGATGCGTATTGTTCACAACAGGGTTATACCTGATTGACTCCAGAACTGATCCCCCCAACCCCCCCCCCCAACCCCCTCCCTACCTTCACGACCCCTTCCCTACCTTCTCCCCTAACGTATCTTTGGTGTCTTATTGTCCAAGTGTGTCTTCCCCTGTAGGTCCTTGTGCTGTCCACCTAAGTTTGACTCTTTGACTTTTTGTATTTGCGGTTTGAGACATGTCCACGATTATACTGCATGCTGCAGATTGCTTTGTACTGCCGCTGTTTATTGTGCACTGTATTCCTTTACTGTTTATATGAAAACTTTAATAAACATTACAGTTATAAAAAAAAAAAAAAAAGAAAGCAGCTAGATGCCAGAGAGGTCTGTTTATATGGTGGTTGTAGAAGAGACAGCTGGAATAGTTGTGCGGGTGTCAAACCTGCTCCGTAGCCCTTTACCCTTCTACGTCATGTAACCTGACCCTTGGGTAATAACAAAGACAGAAGAATAGTGGAGGACACCTAGTAGACTATAACGGCATGCGATATATATGGATAGAGGGAGGGTCAGGTATGGGAGGCAGGACACCTGGATGGTGCTGGGGAGGGGCCTGACACACCTGAGCCAGGAAGGAGGGAGATCAATGCAATGACAAGAAGCCCAGATAGACAGTCACATCCTGGGATTTGTAAACATCTGTAAAGCGAGGAGCTTAGTCTGGATTACCGGGATGCCCTGACCAGGAGCCTGACAGGTTAATACCATGAGCAGCCAGTGATGTGTCTCCTAGCGTCACTTTGCATACTATTTACCTGCTGGGTGCTGCTTATAAAGCCCTCGCCTCATACCGGCTCCTTTGGCCGGACACCTGCTGGATCCTTGCTCTCCGTCTCTTCCTTCTTTGCCTTATTCTTCTTAAGACTTTCTCTTTTTGCGCATAGTCATTCTTCTGCCTCCTTGCAATCTCCTTGAACTTTGACCTTTGACTGCAGATCTTCTTACCTCCACTGCTTGTCTGTACCCTGGGCTACTACATTTTTTAGCTTTCTAGAAATTATTATTATTTTTTTTGCTTCGCAGTCTGGGTTTCGCAGGATCTGTCTCTTGAGCCTCAGAGTTTGTAAGTTCAGTTATTATGGAGAGTCTGGGAGTCCTGCTCATCACGGCCAATGTGGGCTCTTTGTGTGATGAGGTGAGTATCTATCTATCTCCTATCTATCTATCTATCTATCTATCTATCTATCTATCTATCTATCTATCTATCTATCTATCTCGCATCTTTTTGTTTTTGCACCTTTTTGTAATAAGCAACCACTTTTTTCATCTCATGCTTGAGTGCTTTGGATTTTCGTTATCTATCTATCTATCTCTTTTCTATTATCTATCTATCTATCTATCTATCTATCTATCTCTTTTCTATTATCTATTATCTCCTATCTATCTATCTATCTATCTATCTATCTATCTATCTATCTATCTATCTATCTCCTATCTATCTATCTATCTATCTATCTATCTATCTATCTATCTATCTCCTATCTATCTATCTATCTATCTATCTATCTATCTATCTATCTCCTATCTATCTATCTATCTATCTATCTATCTATCTATCTCCTATCTATCTATCTATCTCCTATCTATCTATCTATCTATCTATCTATCTATCTATCTCCTATCTCCTATCTATCTATCTATCTATCTATCTATCTATCTATCTATCTATCTATCTCCTATCTATCTATCTATCTATCTATCTATCTATCTATCTATCTATCTCCTATCTATCTATCTCCTATCTATCTATCTATCTATCTATCTATCTATCTATCTATCTATCTCCTATCTATCTATCTATCTATCTCCTATCTATCTATCTATCTATCTCCTATCTATCTATCTATCTATCTATCTATCTATCTATCTATCTTCTATCTATCTATCTATCTATCTATCTATCTATCTATCTCCTATCTATCTATCTCCTATCTATCTATCTATCTATCTATCTATCTCCTATCTATCTATCTCCTATCTATCTCCTATCTATCTATCTATCTATCTATCTATCTATCTATCTATCTATCTATCTCCTATCTATCTATCTCCTATCTATCTATCTATCTATCTCCTATCTATCTATCTATCTATCTATCTATCTCCTATCTATCTATCTATCTATCTATCTATCTATCTATCTATCTATCTATCTATCTATCTATCTATCTATCTATCTCCTATCTATCTCCTATCTATCTATCTCCTATCTATCTATCTCCTATCTATCTATCTATCTATCTCCTATCTATCTATCTATCTATCTATCTATCTATCTATCTCTTATCCATCATCTATCTATAAAAGACAGTAGCACTCTACTATAGTTAAAAATTCAACATGTAAAAAGAAAACTTTTCCCCCTTCACATATACAGTATTATCTACGTATATTGAGTACATAATGGAATAAAGTTCTTTCTACAAGTTGATTTTTTTTCTCCACCATATTGGAGTGCCTTTGTCTTTTGTTGGATTCTTTTTCTGAACCTTGATCATGGTCCAGGATTTGCTGGCACACCACTGTCTGAAGTAGTGCCGGTCCCAAGTTGTATCTATAGAGCTATCTATCATCTATTAATATCCTTTTTTGTTTTCTTGACCCCCCTTTCACCTTTTAGTCATTCCTGTTATATTATTGTCATTCCACCATTTAGTGGAGAGGGTCAGTCCACCTTGATTTCATTTTACTTAAAGTGACTGTACCACCAGGCCCAGGCTGAAGAACTGGAGATGGGCCGACCCACCCTTAGTGGGAGGAAACCCTAGCCCCTCTATGATAGGGTTCCATTGATTCTAATGGAGTCATGTCATAGAGGGGCTGGGGTTTCTTCCCACTAAGGGTGGGTCGACCGCCTCCAGTGCTTCAGCCTGGGCCTGGTGGTACAGTCACTTTAACTGTACAAGGTAAGGGTCCTATTACACAGAGCGATTTTTAGCGATTAACTACTAACGTTAAACGATCGCAAACGAGATCGTTAACCTGAAATCGTTCACCATATTACAGAAAACAATGGTCAGTAGTTATGATCGTTATTGCGATCGTTACTATGATCGTTTATTCCTTCTGATCCCAGCAAAACAATGAACAATGTGCAATTACACTGAACGATTAGTGAAAAAATGCGGAACTTGAGCGAACGAATGTGGAATTACAGCGAAGGATTAGAGATAATTTTAGGTTCAGATCTAAATCAACGATCGAAATATGAATGATTTCTCGATCGTTGCCTGTAATTACACAGAACGATTATCATTTAAATTCGAACGATATAACGATTTTTCGCACGATAATCATCCCGTGTAATAGGGCCCTAAGGTCTACACTGTGCACTGTATCTTTAACCTAACCAAACTAAATCATTTGAGATAAACAGTTTTAAAAGGCTCACATCAAATCAACTGGTATCAGAAATTTATATAGATTTGTAATTTACTTCTATTAAAAAAAATCTCCAGTCTTCCAGTACTTATCAGCTGCTTCCACCTCTGTCCATGTCAGGAACTGTCCAGAGCAGGAGAGGTTTTCAATTATTTGCTACTGTTTTGGACAGTACCTGACATAGACAGAGGTGGCAGCAGAGAGCATTGTGTCAGACTGGAAATAATACACAACTTCCTGCAAGGCATATAGCAGCTGATAAGTACTGGAAGACTTGAGTTCACCTTTAACAGTGGCTGGAGTTTTTTTTTTCTTTCAACTGCACAGAGCAAAAGCACCAATTTAGAGGGTTTATTCCTAGATCATCCTCTATCCTCAGGATAGGTAATAACTAGCTGATCGGTGCGAGTCCATCTACTGGGACCTCCACAGATCATGACAACAGAAGTCTTTTGTGTGCAACTCCCAAGTGAATTAAAGGAGCCTTTCCTTCATTCTATTTACTTGCTATGGGACTTCCAAACATGCAATGTACTCGCTATTGCAGGCCATCCTAAAGACCAGACATGGGGGACAGCTAAAGCTTTGGCTCTCCAGACATGATGGGAATTGTAGTTTTGCAACAACTGGAGGGCCGAAGGTTCCCCATGCTGCTATAGACAGTGAATGGGGTGGCGGAGCATGTGCACTCAGGGGCCTATATTCCCATGATGGGTGGGAATCCCAGTACAAGGACCCCCAGCTCCTCCCAGCAAATCTCTACCTGTAGACATGTGACTGTCATGGACATCCCCTGCTATTCTTCACTCCTTTATCCTTAGTACATAGTAAACAAATGATACCTGTATACATTTTTGTCTATAAAGGCATAACACAGACATGCAAATACCAGGCAAATTTTTTTTTCTAGGACGTTCATGGTTGAAAAGTGAAAAATTTGCATTTTGAAATTTTATTTTTTTTTTATTTGTAATAGAATTTATTCATAGAATGAGGCCGGGGGAGTGAGAATGACATCCTAGGTAAGGGTCCATTTACACAGAAAGATTATCTGCCAAAGATTTGAAGCCAAAGCCAGAAATGGATTTGAAAAGAGGAAAAATCTCAGGCTTTCCTTTATGACCTGTTTATAGTCTGTTTCTGGCTTTGGCTTCAAATCTTTGGCAGATAATCTGTCATATAATCTTTCTGTGTAAATGGACCCTTAGGCTTATATATTGTGAGTAGGCCCCAGTCTGATTGATGCTCCTAATATCACTATTGGAGGGATTAATAATTGGATGTCACTGTCGCAAAGGAAACTGAGATCTAAGGTGTTGTTTGATTCTGTAGAGTACCTATCTACAGCATAGAAAATCAGCTCTGCTAACCTGTTTCTGAATGATATATTGGTTGTGGGTATAGGTAATAGTTAGGATGGAACGTCTGATACTTCACATTGTTCTATTTCCCAACAGCCAGAGGAAATGGAGAAAAGCTGGCTTCAGGAATTCTATAAGGTAAGCTGTCAATCACTGAGTAGGACCGCCCACTTGACTACTTAGTATATAATTATCAAAAAGAAGTTATAATCAAACTTTTTCTGTAAAACTATATATCAGTCTGCTCAGCCCCTTCGGCTCTATGACATGATGCCGGCAGAGTGGACTGCAGTTTCAGTATGACAGATTTTCTTTAGCCATTGACAACCCCATTATGACCTTTTCTCGTTCTCGCATCCAATCAGACGGTGCAGGACCACCAGCCAGTGTTCATCGCTCTTCATCTGCAGGAATTTGGGGGCAAAACTTATCAGGAGAACATGGGATCTGCTGAAAACTTCATCCGGTAACAAGACTCGGACTATGACTGAATAGTATATATGCCCATTTCTTAGAACATACTTGTCTATGTATAAGAATTGACTTAAAGGGGTACTCCAGTGAAATTTTCTTTAACTCAACTTGTACCATAAAGTTATACAGATTTGTAATTTATTTTTATTTTATCACAGTACTTATCAGCTGCTGTATGTCCTGCAGGAAGTGGTGTATTCTTTCCAGTTTGACACAGTGCTCTCTTCTGCCGCCTCTGTCCATGTCAGGGACTGTCCAAACAGTAGCAAATCCCCATAGAAAAACTCTCCTGCTCCGGGCAGTTCCTGACACGGACAGAGGAGGCAGCAGAG
Organism: Dendropsophus ebraccatus; assembly: GCF_027789765.1. NCBI lineage: Eukaryota > Metazoa > Chordata > Amphibia > Anura > Hylidae > Dendropsophus > Dendropsophus ebraccatus. Next base: position 202,776,927 of record NC_091454.1, read on the forward strand.
AGCACTGTGTCAGACTGGATAGTAATTTACAACTCTGTATAACTTTCTGACACCAGTTGATTTTGAAAAAAAAAAGTTTTACTGAAGTACCCCTTTAAAGGAGATGTAGGATGTGGTGTATGTAATGTGGAAATGTTTTCTGCAGAAATCCATACTCATCGAACAACCTCTGAAGTAAGAGCTATTTTTGGCAGTTTTTTCCTCCCATAAACCATGAATGTGCAAAAAAGTGTCTGTGGAGTCTTATTTAAAGTGTGCCTGTCCTTATAACTTTCTAAATCAACACTATATGTGATATAAAGCAAGTTTATAATATCCATTCATTATTTTTGTTGTAGTTATCATGCTGTAAAACTAAGCTGTACTTACCAGAAATCCTGGTCCAGTCTCCTGAAGGCAGATTTTTTGACTTGTGCTGGTTGTAAAAAAAAACAGACTAAACACAAGAATTTCGGTCAACGTGTCCATCAGTCACATGACTGCCTTCTCTCTGTGAGCGCTCAGATGGCATGGGATACACAGGACTTCATGTTTTCTGACTGTTTCCTGTTTTTTTAGAAAAAGAGTCAGAAAATAGGAAGTGCTGTGTTTTCCATGATAACAAAAAAAAAAATATGAATGTAAAATGCAAACTTGCTTTATATCAAATCTACTGTTGATTTAAGTTTTGAAAGTTATAACCACTTTAAGAGTCTCGAAACACAGGACTAGCCAGATATCCCTCCGGGAAGGGCCTGGCTAAGGGGTGGCTCCTGTAGGGAAACCACCAAAACCACCATATGAAGCGGCCCTATAAGTCAATATAATGACAAGGGAAAAACCAAAGCCAGGTAACCATCCACATACAGCTGTTTTGGGGTGTTGCCCCTCATCAGTGTGGAGCAGGATTCTGGCTAGGTGGGAGCAATGCCTAGTAGAGCCATAAGAGAAACAGCTCGTTAGCCTTGGTTTTTCCCTTGTCACTACATTGACTTATAGGGCCACTTAATATGGTGGTTTCCCTACAAGAGCCGCCCCTTAGCTGGGTCCTTCCTAGAGAGATATCTGGCTAGTCCTGTGTTTTGAAGCTTCACAGGCTCTTTTTGGCATATTTGTGGAAGCCCACCATAGACACACTGAGACAGGCGAAATTTCATGGCGGAGAGCTCTGGTGTATTCCGCCAGTTTTGCTCAGTGAGAAAGAGGTGACCCATTTTTACAGATAGGCCTCTTTGCTGCTAGACAGCCCCAACACTGTACATTAATACCGAGGCCTGTCTGTACTGACAAAAGGCAGTAACACCTGTGTACAAATGGGTCACCTCTCCTTCTAGGGAGTTTCTGGCTTGGCTTATTAGATCCCCAGTCATGTTTTAGGCCTTCTGAACAACCACAAAACAGCTGTCTGCAGATGGGTCATCTCTCCTCGTGGGGAGTTTCTGACTTGACCTATTTGTAATGCTGGGAGGGTTAAGTTGCTAATGAACTCACTGTGATTAACCCTCCTAGCATTTCAAAGATGATACAAAGTTGCAGATACAGCCTGCCTCAGACTTGTTTACATCAGCTGTCTCAGAAAGGAGGGAGAGACAGAGAGAAAAGCTTACACACAGATTTTTGTTTTCAACAGAAAACAGCAGCTTAGAACTGGGGGAAGGAGACTGAATTGATAATAACAAGTATGGAAGGAATTGTTAGTCTCACCATGGGCAGCAACATATCAAAAGTTATCCCTTGCTTCAGATGTGCCCTGAACCCTATTTACCAGTACTGGTGGGAGTGTGACTAATAGTAGTTCTTTCTTTCTTATGTTATGTGAGTGACATTGCTGCTATGGGACTATGTTCCAGAGGTTATGTTACATGACTTCTCCTATTAAACATGGCTGACTTTGCAGGAGACTGATGCAGAGTGAAGAGATGTCTCAGTATAACTCTATCCAAAGCTTCATAGACAAAGACTTCACCCAAGCGGAGAAGTTCACAGTGAGTAAAGCATGTGGTTATTGTGGATATCTCACTGAATCTATTATATGGCTCAGTAATCGTGTGGCCAGGTCTGCATGAACGATGGGTGATTTTGGCCAATTTAGGGGACTTAAAAGAGTACTCTAGGGAATTTTTTTTTTTTTTTAAATCAACTTGTGTCAGAAAGTTATGCAGATTTGTAAATTATTTCTCTTAAAAAAAAGTGCCGTCCTGTTAGTTCTAACCTGTCCTTGTCGCTCACTGCCTGTGCCATTGAAATCAACAGTGGTCACTGACATGATTGTGTTTTTTCAACGTGTTGACCATGATCAGACATCATGCACGTCGGCTGATCGTGGTCTTTTAACACTAAACCCTTATCAGTCAGAATGGCCGGTAATCAGCCAAGTATGGCCGATAATTGTATTGTGTTTTAGGGCGCTTACCCCTCTTCATGCTCCTGGCTTACTTTCACTTCCTGCATTGGATTGAGGGTGAGCACCTCCACAGTCATTGGCTGTTCTGGCCTGAAGTGCTGTGCTCCTCTGCTCTGCACTCTGCTGTGCTGTGTTAGGCTCTGCTACGCCAGGTCCTGACATCTGACAGCTCCACTGGGCTATGAGTGTGAAGATGGATGGTGTCCGGGCAGGGGACATCTCTTTACTGATGCTGCTGCTCCCAAGATCCCTACCACAGAGCAGTGAGGGAGGTCATCTGTTCAGCCCGGCCACTGTTCCTAATACAGAAGAGTGGTCAGGAACCTAGCACTATAAGCATGATATTCAGTGACATGAGACTGCCTAGCAGGGAGACCGAGAGAAAAAGGTAAAAAGAACCAATTGCACAATTTCTTAATTTTTAATTACCTACTGTTTTAGATATAGTTATTGTGATGAGAATCCCCCTTTAACAGCTACAGCTATGTATTGTCAGATGGGAACCAGACAAGTTTTCAGAGGGAATAAGAAGGGTCAAGGTAATCTGACAGCGCTATAACTGGTTTAGTGACATAGTAATGAGAAGGGAGGTGCCCTACCAGTATAGCAGCCATAGATTACCTGATAGGATGCATACATTTCCTGCAATAAATATACAGGGAAGATGATTAGTACAGAGAGGTGGGGCAGTTTTTCATATAGTAATATAATAAATTTGTGTAGGCAATACAGCTAGGGAATATGGCGGTTTGTAAAAAAGGGTTACAGATTTATTAAAGGTGTGTTCTGGTGAATTTTTTGAATTTAAAGCGACTCCGTACCCACAATGTGACCCCCCCCAAACCAGTTGTACCTTTGGAAAGCTGCTTTTAATCCAAGATCTGTCCTGGGGTCCGTTCGGCAGGAGATGCAGTTATTGTCCTAAAAACAACTTTTAATCCGGCAGCGCTGTGTCTAACGGCCGGGGCTTACATTTGTATATGCATTAGGCTGGCACACCCTCTATGTCCTTCCTCCCCACCCTCCTCATCATTAGGAATGCTCCAGGCAGATTGTCTCCTATTCCCCACCTGTGTGTATAATGAACATGGGCTGGATCGTTAATACACCTGTGCAAAGCTCAAACAGCAGTAAATGTTCCTGGATCATTCCTAATGATGAGGAGGGTGGGGAGGAAGGACGGAGAGGTGGTGCCAGCCTAATGCATATACAAATGTAAGCCCCGGCCGTTAGACACAGCGCTGCCGGATTAAAAGTTCTTTTTAGGACAATAACTGCATCACCTGCCGAACGGACCCCAGGACAGATCTTGGATTAAAAGCAGCTATCTGAAGGTACAAGTGGTTTGGGGGGGTCAGATTGTGGGTACAGAGGGGCTTTAAATCATGTGGAATCAAAAATTTATACAGAATTGCAAATGGCTTGTATTTAAAAAAACAAAAACAAACCTCAAGTCAAGGACAGAGGTGGCAGCAGAGAGCACTGTGTCAGACTGGAAAGAGAACAGTACTTCTTGCAGGATATGCAGCAGCTGATAAGTACTGAAAGGATTTAATTTTTTTTTTAATAGAAGTAATTTACAAACTTTCTGACACCAGTTGATTTAAAAACATTTGAAGTAAATTTAATGGTGTTCTTTGCTGTTCTCTCTTGTTAGGATGTAACTCCTCTTCTCTGCCATCCTCCTCCATCTTTGATCTGATCTGTTATACATGATAAATTAGTAAATCCTTCCACAATCTCTGATCGCTGATTCTTCAGCTATAAGCTTGCCCTTCTGCAACAGGTTACATGCATGCCTGGAACACTGTGAGATATGAATAGGATTACTGGCAATGGCAAGTTCTTCATTTACAGCATGCTGAAAGCACAGATCAGTTTGTTACAGTGATCTCAAAGTGACATTCACTATATCAGGTGTCAGGCAATGTTGTGGAACCTTGTCTGTTTATGTTGCACCATCATCTGCCCTGTTCATGTACTATACATATATATATATATATATATATATATATATATATATATATATATATATAAAACGTGTGTGTATACACCCCAAAATTAACACAGATCACCTTTCCCTCAACTTTCCAGATGTTGATTGACATAGGTGCAGTGTGCTGGTGCTCATGAATATCAAGGACTAGTGAGTGGGGCCCCTGTATGATTTTCCATCCTTTCTAGGAAATCTCTCTCCTTTGCAGGGGTCTCCCAGACATTTTAGAACAATTGACATGTATCCTGTTACAGAGTGGAACTTTGCCAACTTTATTCCCAGTCCGGCACAATAAGAGAAGATGACTAGTAACGGGTTCTATGTTATTAGGATAAATGTCGGCTTTCTTCTAGAAAACAAAAATTGCAATACTGGACGCTGGAGAGGTGCTGTTTCTGTATGTTTTCTGATCTCGTACATTCCCTTTACGAGAAAAGTAAAAGAAACTTTAAATTGAGGGATTTAAAAATAAATAAAGAAATGCAGTATTGCTAGTGACCACAAGGTGGCGCTGAGAGATTATATTTTCAGTCTCTCTCCTGTGAGATAAATATAAAGAACAGGACGTCTATAGGCAATGCTGGTGGTTACTTCATATTATGGTATACATTGCTGTATAGGAGGACCAGCACCCTAGTGGACACTTCTTTGCACTATTTATCACGTTGTTTTATTCAAAGATTCCCTTTAATTACAATATTATACTGCAGATCTGCTACTTATGCAACATCCAAAACTGTCTCCCCATAAACTGATCTGTAGAAGATTTATGGCTTGATGTCCATGGACCCAGAACTCTGTGCTAACCCCTCCCCTGCACTATTACTTGTACTTAAAGGGGCTTTCCTATCTCAGGTATATACACCGCTGATGTCTGACAGGTTCACACTCATACCAGCCTGTAGAACATTAGCCCTCCGGCCAAGGCTGGATACAAGTGGACAGGCAATTTTATATTGTTAACGTAACTCCCATAGACAGTATGGATAGGGAACTAACTGGCATGCTGAAATTCTGAAAAAAAAAAAATTGTTAACAAAAAGAATTTAAAAAAAGGAGCAGTGCAATACCAAAGATGACCACTGGGTGCCACAGAAAGAACCTGTCACTGTATTTTTCCCCATGAAGTAAATAAAGAAATATGTAGTCAATGATGGGGGTTATGTCTTCTCATAAACTGGTCAGTAGGGGGACAAACATGTTACCTGCAACTTTCTGCAAATCATCACACCAGCAGGGGGCAGTGTATCCTTCCCACATCATCACTCCAGCAGGGGGCAGTGTGTCCTTCCCACATCATCACACCAGCAGGGGGCTGTGTATCCTCCACATCCTTACACCAGCAGAGGGCAGTGTGTCCTCCCCACATCATCACACCAGCAGGGGGCAGTGTGTCCTCCCCACATCATCACACCAGCAGGGGGCAGTGTGTCCTCTCCCCACATCATCACACCAGCAGGGGGCTGTGCATCCTCCATATCCTCACAGGAGCAGAGGGCAATGTGTCCTCGCCACATCATCACACCATCAGGGGGCAGTGACTCCTCCACATCATCACAACAGCAGGGGGCAGTGTATCCTCCACATTATCACACCAGCAGGGGGCAGTGTATGTGAAGTCAGCTATGTGAAGGAACGACGCAGACTCTACAACAGCAAAACATTGATTTTAAGTGCCGACTCTTTAGAAATTGTGTGATTTTGCATTTAGGAGGAATAAACAATAGGAAAAACGAGCTTCAAGATGTTAGTAGTCTTTAATTAGTGCTATTCCCAGTTCCTTCAGAAAAGGAATCCAATCGCTTCATCTACCTATTGGGTGTGAAAGTTGAGATGTTGAAGTGGAATGTGAGAGTAATGAGGATATACAGCTCTACCGGAGTGATATGAAGGTGTTGTTATCGGCTCCGGGTTTTATCATTACTAAGCTGATAAGGAAATCAGGCCTCAGGGCCACTTATCTACAGTAATGAGAATTGTGAACATTACGCAGATTACTGGGATTACAGTAAGGCGAGGTGTGGTACAAATGTCACCTGGATGAGCGTCATTGTGTCATGAGTAACCAGAGGCGGAGCGTGGAGCCCCCGGGACCCATTCTGTGACCGCTTCTATCTACCATCCCCCATTTATACTCATCTCATATGTAACAAAGGGGCCCTTGGGGGGGGGGGGGGGGGGCTGTGTATTATTTCTGTGTCACCTATAGTTGTGCCCTACTGGGTTGGATCAAATTAGCAGATTTGTGGTAATCCTGTCTATGGTGTTATGTCATAGAAGGGGGTTCTGTCCTAATACCCCTCCTGAAACAGCTAGAGAGAGTGCTTCTCTCTATTGGGCCCCTAAATTCACAGGGCCCCCAATCCTAGGGAGCTACCCCACAAATATGGGACACCGATATTAGGCTTAATGAATGGTGAACTGGCTCTCTAGAGGGGCTTAAAGGGGTTGTCCGGACTTAGAAAAACATGACTGTTCTCCTCTAGAAACAGCATCACTCTTGCTCTCAGTTTGGGTTGAGGGGTTTTGTAGCCCAGTTCCATTGAAGTAAATGGAGCTGAATTGTAATACCACACACACCCTGTTTTTTTTTAAGAAAGTAGCTGTGCTTTTTCCAAATGTGGATAACCCCTTTTAAAGGGAATCTGTCAGCATCTGAGCTGGTCCCGAGGTGCTGACAGTGTAGTGAAGGTGCGTGTCCGTTAATGTATGCGGTACCTTTCTTTTAGTAATCAGTGCAGGAGTTGTTTTTTTTTTTTTTAATCTTGCTTGTAACTTCTTGCTTGTAGGAGTTTGTGCCGCACTTAAGGCCCTATTCCACGGAACGATTATCGTTCGTTTTCGGACGATATCGACCGCTACGGACGATAATCGTTCCGAGGAATAGAGTGCAACGATCAGCCGACATCGTTCATGTCGGCTGATCGTTGCAGTCGCTTGTTTTTCAACATGTTGAAAAACAAGCGACTGATATAGCAGCGATCTGCTGCCGTCGCTCCGTTGAATAGGAGCATCGGCAGCAGACGCTGCTATATCCTATGGGCTGCCCGGACGATCAGCGATCCCCCGGGCAGCCCCCCCGCAGCTCCCCGCCGCCCCTCCCGCACTTACCCGCTCGCTGCAGCCGCGTTGAATAGCGGCGGCAGCGAGCGGGGAACGAGGAGCAAACTAGCGCTAATAGCGCTCGTTTGCTCCTCTAAAACGACCCGTGGAATAGGGCCATTAGGGCCCTATTCCACCGGACGATTATCGTTTGCATAATCGTTAACGATTAACGATCTCAAACGACCGCTATTGCGAAAGACCTGAAAACGTTCACTCATTTCCATGGAACGATAATCGTTACTTATGATCGTAATTGCGATCGTTTCTTCTTCCGTATTTCTTCGCTATTGCGTTCGTATCTATTGCGAACGACCGAACGATGTCTTATTCAATGCGAACGATTTGCGAATGTTTTGCAAACGAGCAACGATAAAAATAGGTCCAGGTCTTATAAAGCGATCATCGATTTCTCGTTCGGTCGTTAATCGTTACTGCATTTCAACCGAACGATTATCGTTTAGATTCGAACGATTTAACGATAATCTGAACGATAATCGTCCGGTGGAATAGGGCCCTAAGGCACGCCTCACCACCGCTTCCTCCTCCCTCTTTGCTGCCCGGCCTCCTGCTTCCTGATGACTTTGCTGGCAAGGGCCGCGCGCTGACTTTCCAGTATGCCCACAGTTGTGCCACTCATGTGTGCTACGGCGCATGCACCATTCGGGACACAGGGTCCACGGCGCATGCGCATACCGGCGCATGGCCTTTGCCAGCAACGTCACCAGGAAGCAGGAGGCCGGGCAGCAATGAGGGAGGAGGAAGCGGTGGTGAGGCGTGCCTAAGTGCGGCACGAACTCCTCACCACTACAAGTTACAAGCAAGAATAAAAATAAAACTACTGCACAGATTACTAAAAGACAGGTACCACATACATTAACGGACGTGCACCTTCACTACACTGTCAGCACCTCGGGACCAGCCCAGATGCTGACAGATTCCCTTTAAAGGTTTTACCCAGCGAAAATCTTTTTCTTTCAAATCAACTTCCACTAAAAAAATTACTTCTATTAAAAAATCTCAAGTCTTCTCATACTTATCCGCTGCTGTATGTCCTGCAGGAAATGGTGTTTACTTTCCAGTCTGACACAGTGCTCTCTGCTGCCACCTTTGTCCTTGTCAGGAACTGTCCAGAGCAGGAGAGGTTTTCTATGGGGATTACTACTCTGGACAGTTCCTGACATGGAAGGTGGCAGCAGAGAGCTGGTGTTAGGAGGGGGCAAATGCCCAGGGCCCTCATCTCCCATGCAGCTTCAGGGGCAGCCTGTCATGGTGAGCCTTACTGCTGGCTGAGGTCCACGTTGCCCTCTGCCACCTTAAAGGGGGAATAGCCCTGCAATATGGTCGTGTGCAGAGCACCATAAAACACATACAACAGCATCACTGTGTGGCTCTTATGTGTGTATGTATGAGGAATAACTCTCCAACAATGTCTCCTTGCTGATGGTTTCTTTCATTAGCCCATTTTCCAAGTATGCAGGGTGGACACCTGCTGTGATATTTTACCATAGACATAGTGTATATAGCACCCTAATGTTAAGGGGTTATCTAGAATTAGAAAAACCTGGTTACTTATTCCAGAAATAGCGCCACACCTGTGCTCAGGTGGAATGTGGTATTGCAGCCCAGCTCTATTAACTTAATTGAAGCCCATCTGCAATACCAGATGCCTCCCAACCCAGGTGTGGAGCCATGTTTTTCCCAAATCTGTCCAACCCCCCCTTGTAATACTTTGAGCCTCTTCCTCCCATTTCAGGTACATACTTTAGCGTCCGCTGACATCGTAGGACAGGATTAATGAGAATTAGATAAATGAATTGACCCATTTGATTATAAATGCAAATCAATAGTTTGTTTTACTGTACGAGGCTCCATGTAATGGATCAGGAATAAACAAAAAATCATTAGGATGTGCGGGGCCGGCATTGTGAGGAGGACGGGGCGCGCCGAGATATAAATGAGATAATTGTTTAAGTTATAAGAAAAATCAATGGGTAGCTTTGTTAAGACACAGAGCTCCTCATAAATTAGGAAAAGTGCGCTGTGTGCCGGGGGATGCCTGGCCGCACCGCTCCCAGCTCAATTTCACTTACACCAGCAATTCACATAGACGACTGTGTATCCGCATGGACACACACTGACGCTTAATGTGGTGGTTATCATCTATATACATAGTCTAATAACCCGAAATATTCCAACCAGGATTAATTAGGATTAGTCACATATTAACACCCTCTGCCATAGTGTTGCGTCTGGAACACAGAGGTGGACAGGGACATTATGGGGATGATGTAGGAGATACTTTAATAAGAAAGACAAAAAGTACATAAAGTAATCTAAAAAGTACTAACATTACGTACTTAAAGGGGCAGGTCAGCATTTTTTTTTTTTTTTAAATGTTTTTTATTTTTTTGCTGGGCCAGGTTAAAATAGAAAAAAAAAAACAGTAATCGAGCGGTCAGGCTGCATGAATAATCCTTGTGCGTATATCCGTGCTGTCAGTTTCCAGATCACACATGCAGTGCAGTGCTTGCATATCTAGTGTGCTGCTGTGGGATCTGGCATCCTGCTCTCTGGCTCTCCCCTTCGGCCACTGTATATTTAGTCTGCCCCACCTCTTCCAGCTGTCAATCATTCTGGAGGAGGCGGTAGCCTAAAGATACAGCTGTGGCTGTTAATTGCCGGATCACACAGTGCATGTGTGATCTGGAAACTGACAGCACGGATATATACATATTTGTGCTGTTGGTTTTCCTTTGTTATCAGTCGCACATCTCCTGTTTTCACCATAAGATGTGCAGACAGTAACAATAAATTTTAAAGCCCTTTCAAAAGATTCAATCAGCTGAGGATCAGGCGTTTTCCCACTACTCGGCTGATCGCTGTCACTTTTACACAGGCCGATTATTGGCTGAAGGAGCATTTCTAGCATCACTCCTGATGGATAAGCCACTTGTGTAAAAGGGCCTTAAGTCTGGTCCCCACATCTTCTGTGCCTTGCCTTGGTGTGTCATCTCGGCCAGTGATTAGCGGGCAGGTCCCTCTCCATCTCAGGAGAAGATCTGGGGATAGGATGGAGCCAAAAGGGTAGGTATACATATTTTTTTGCAACTTGGCCCAGATGGCATATAAATAAAAATAAGTAATAATAATAATGTCAGACTGCCCCTTTAAAACTGAGGCACAATGTGCATGCTAAGTTTTTTATTCGCTATTTGATTTTGTTTTAGTTTCAGCCTCAAACAAATATCTATATTGCATACCTTTTTTTTTTTTTTTTTTTTTTGGCCTTTTTCTTATAAAGAAAAAAAAAAATTGAATTTTTTTTTTTTTCAATTTTAGCAAAATTCTATTAAGCAATTTACAAACCAGATATTTGTGGGGCAAAAAACGTATGACAATGTTTTACCAACCTCATCTCTTTTTTTCTTTGAGCTCAAGAAAACTTGAAAAATAGTTTTTTTTATGACCCAAAAAATAGCCATAGATTGACAGAATAATATCTACACTTGTCTGGATCCTATTGTTCTTGCTGTGAAGCCAAGAGGTTGCGTAGAGCTCCATCATTATCACACTAGAAATGCTGCATCAAAACCAGGTTTAGTATTGGGTAGTATTTTACCAAATTGGGTAAAAAAAAAAAAAAGTAACTAAATAGTGCTAAACTAGTAAACCTGGTATTTTGGGCCGAGCCTGATAGCTGCATGCACACACAACGCCTCTTCACTAAACAAGGATTCATCTGAAAGTTCATCCCCCCTTATGCCCAGACAGTCGTTCCCTCTCTATGATTTCATACTTCAGTCCTCAGGGGGAAAACTGCTGGTGACAAAAAATATCCTTATATCCATCCTGTGCAGCTGAACATTGCTCCTGTCCGAGCGTCACGTAGCCTGCGGAGAGTCCTGATGCTACTTTACATTAAACAAGCTGAGAATATACTTTTTTTTTCTCATTCTAATATATTTTGTCTTGCTGTCAAGGAGTGGAAGCATAAAAGGGGTTAGGGTATGTGCACACTGCTGAAAAGTGACAGAAACTCCGTTGCGTAATCCACCGCTCGTGGACTGTGGCGGGTGCACGCGTCTCTGCCTGTGTCATAGACTCCATTCTATGCACGGGCGGATTCCTTCCTCCGTCCAAAGAATTTGGTCATAACTAAATAACTAAACACAGCATCGAATCTGCTGCGGATCCTGTACATGTGAACGCACCCTTAGGGTGCGTTCACACCTACAGGATCTGCAGCACATCTGCAGCAGATCCGCAGCAGATTTGATGGTGCAGATTTTATACTGTGTTCAGTTATTTAAATGAAATCTGCTGCGGATCCGGTAAGTGTAAACGTACTCTTAAAGTGAATGTACCACTAGGTACATTGCTTTTTTTTTTTACACATGAATAGACTGGTGCTGGTGTAGGGATCCCCGTGGATCGCCATTAGGTCAGGGAGACACATGGTACCTTTATTATCTACATCTGTGCTTCCATAACACAGAAAATTGCTTTTATTCGCTGGTGCAAAGTGTCAAGGAGATGTTCCCAAACCCCTGAAGTGCTCTTGGTCTCTAATGTTTCCTTGCTCCCTCTCCCATCCCTATACCTGCTTTACTGACAGCTCGAAGCTGAGCCCCAAGCAGAGACAGGGATGGTAAGGGGAGCAAGGAGGCATGTCAGCTTGCAGCACTTCAGGCTCTTTGGAATGCCTCTTTAATTCTTTACTCTGGAGAATAAAAGTATTTCTCTACATCCTGGAAGCACAGACAGATCTATATAAGGTACCATGTGTCTCCTTGACACCTCCTCTAACAGTGTCAGCAGTTTAGAACCCATTACAGCTGGCAGATTCCATCCATCTTGCTATGTACAGAGCTTCTTTAAAAGCTGCAGCCCTGGAGAAGTTGTGATATTCTGTAGACCCTAGGGGTGTGTCTGCAGGGGGTGGTATAGATGATCACTTACTCCTGTCCTGTCTATATGGATAGGCTGTATATCCCACTGTCGTGAGCAAGATGGCAACAAATAGTAAGGTCTCCAGGATAGATACTAGGGGGGCCAATAGCCTAAATAAGGTAATTCCAGCTATTTTCTAGACTTCTGATCACCCCCAGATACCTACACCCCTATATGAAGAAGGGAGCCATGGCGGATAATGACCTGTCATAGGAACTTAGTGAACCCCTTAAGTTAGTGAAGTTCTGGTACGTGAGAGCGAGAGGCAGGGGTCACATTTATCTCCCCTCCTGTCTCCCATAGTTAATAAATTTAGCTCTAGATTAAAAGTATTGATCGTGTCAGCGGCGTGATAAATACTGCGAGGGAGGGGAATAAAGAGAGGTGTGAGGAGTGTGTGTAAACACTGTGCGAGATAGGGACAGGAATAGCTGTATTTATGGCCGAGGACTGAAAATGGGCACTTTTATAACTATCTGCTGGATATGCTATACCTTTATACTCTTTATTATAGTCCGGACTCTGAGACTGGGAGGGTTACTTTATGAGAATGTGGTGTATATTTCATAACTTCCTTGGACTCTTTTCTGACGCAGTATGTTATAAACAGCGTGCACATCTACTTTTATTTCGTTTTTGAATTAAAAAGTTACATTCTTTGAAAAACAGCGCCACCCCTGTCGTCAGGCTGTGAGCAGTATTACAAGTACACTTCAATGTAACTGAGCTGCAAAACCCACATCCATCCTGAGGACAGGAGAGGTGATGATTCTGGAAGAGAGAGGACAAGTTTTTCCTAAGCCTGGATAACCCCTATAAAGAATATAATCCATGAAACCTGGGAGTCCTTCATTCTTCATGGAGTCTGTCACATTTGCAGATGAATATTTTTTCTCAGCCATGTTGTTTGGTAACCTTAAAGAGACTCTGTCAGTAGGTTTATGGTGTCCTATCTCAGAGCAGCATAAACTAGTAACAGAAAGCTGAACAGAATGATCACTTACACGGTCCTGTGCAGCTGATCCAGAGATATCCTCCTGAGTAACATGGACAATAAGTAGTCCTCTGTGCATTACGTGCATGAGCCCAGTAATCCTAGATTTTCATGAGCTCCAGCAAACTCCACCTACCAGCTGCTGATTGGCAGTTATCTATCTGTGCTAGTTAACTGTCAATCAGCAGCTGGAGGTTGAGGGGAAGGGTACAGCATGAATCTCATTCTCCTGCATATTAGGAGAACAGAATGGATGTAATTTCTGTCACTTATTTATGCTGGCCGCATTTAAGGTGTGACATATAAACAATAAAAACTCCAGCAACTATATACTTAATGTGTGCATTATGTATGTTGTTCATTTTTATTTTAATTTCTCCAGTTGTCCCACTGTGCTGCTCATGCATTTCACTCTTAGCTGGTAGGCGGGCCCAAAGATCAGTTAGTTTTCTCAGCTGCAGCAGTGCATAGGGGCATGTACAGCTGCTGGCCAATCAGAATTCATCTTCACTGGGCCGACCGACATCACTTCCTGCATTTTGTCTCTTTTTTTCAGTTACTAAAGACCAAGTGGCCTTAGTGACGAAGCCTGGAATGCAGTTTTCCATAAAGTGAGACACCTAGTGGCCAAATGTATAGTAATGTCTATCGTATAGAAAACAGCCAGCCGTTGCTCTGTCTTCAGGTCGCCACTTGCAGACAGCAGACTAGTGTCTAGTAAAGGGTTAAAACACAGCATATGTTATACTATTGTAGTACTCATTATTTATACAGTGATTAAAGCTTTATTTCTATAAAACCCAAACCCCTGTAAAGGGGCTATCCAAGATTTGAAGAACATAGCTGCTTTCTTCCAAAAACAGCACCGCCCCAAGTCATCGCCATTCACTTCAATAGAACCGAATTGCAATACCACACCCAAACTGAGAAGAGGGGTGGTGCTGTTTCTGATAGAATGGTAATTCTGTTAATTCTGAATAGTCCCCTTTAACATTGTCTGTGGCCACTAGATCCAGAAAACATTTGCTTACAGCAATTTACAAAGTGTTGCGCCAATTTTAACCTATTTGGGACATGTCTTTTTTAAACAAAAGGAGTTTGCAGGGAATTCCTGTTGGTAACTTGGTTCCTTAGTCGTCTCCGGGTTGTGGCCGTGCTTACTGGTAACCTCAGATCCACTGGGATCTGTCTGCAGGTGATCATTGGCCGAGCATTTGACATTTTGGCTATTTGGTTATTCATCGATCTATTTGTTCCGTCCTTTCCTTCCACGTCTTTCAGATTTTAGTTGCTGTATGTGTATTGTTCTACCACTCTTCTATAGGGTGCGTTCACACGTACAGGATCTGCAGCAGATTTGATGCTGTGTTCACTTATTTAGATCAGATCTGCTGCGGATCTGCTGTAATGTCGTTCCCAGTCAGCTGTCTACTAGACCACTCTTGTTCCCTCCAGTCAGCTGTCTTTTCTATACTAGACTGCTCTCATTGTCTCCACAGTCAACTGTCTCTACTATACTAGACTGCTCTCATTCTTTCCAGTCAGCTTTCTTTTCTATACTAGACCGCTCTCGTTCTCTCTCCAGCCAGCTGTCTCTTCTGTACTAGACCGCTCTCATTGTCTCGACAGTCTACTGTCTCTACTATACTAGACCGCTTTCGTTCTTTCCAGTCAGCTGTCTCTTCTATACTAAACCACTCTTGTCCTTTCCAGTCAGCTGTCTCTTCTATACTAGACCATTCTCGTCCTCTCCAGTCAGCTGTCCCTTCTATACTAGACTGCTATCGTCCTCTCCAGTCAGCTGTCTCTTCTAGACTAGACTGCTCTTATCCTCTCCAGTCAGCTGTCTCTTGTATACTAGACCACTCCCATTCTCTCCAGTCAGCTGTCTCTTCTATACTAGACCACTCTTGTCCTCTCCAGTCAGCTGTCTCTAATATACTAGACTGCTATCGTCCTCTCCAGTCAGCTGTCTCTTCTAAACTAGACCGCTCTTGTCCTCTCCAGTCAGCTGTCTCTTCTATACTAGACCACTCCCATTCTTTCCAGCCAGCTGTCTCTTCTGTACTAGACCGCTCTTATTGTCTCGACAGTCTACTGTCTCTACTATACTAGACCGCTTTCGTTCTGTCCAGTCAGCTGTCTCTTCTATACTAAACCACTCTTGTCCTTTCCAGTCAGCTGTCTCTTCTATACTAGACCATTCTCGTCCTCTCCAGTCAGCTGTCCCTTCTATACTAGACTGCTATCGTCCTCTCCAGTCAGCTGTCTCTTCTAGACTAGACTGCTCTTATCCTCTCCAGTCAGCTGTCTCTTGTATACTAGACCACTCCCATTCTCTCCAGCCAGCTGTCTCTTGTATACTAGACCGCTCTCGTCCTCTCCAGTCAGCTGTCTCTTATATACTAGACTGCTATCGTCCTCTCCAGTCAGCTGTCTCTTATATACTAGACTGCTATCGTCCTCTCCAGTCAGCTGTCTCTTCTAAACTAGACCGCTCTTGTCCTCTCCAGTCAGCTGTCTCTTCTATACTAGACCACTCCCATTCTCTCCAGTCAGCTATCTCTTATATACTAGACCGCTCTCGTCTTCTCCAGTCAGCTGTCTCTTCTATACTAGACCACTCTCGTCCTCTCCAGTCAGCTGTCTCTTCTATACTAGACTGCTCTCGTCCTCTCCAGTCGGTTGTCTCTTCTATTCTACACCACTCTTGTCCTCTCCAGTCAGCTGTCTCTTCTATACTAGACCTCTCTCGTCCTCTCCAGTCGGCTGTCTCTTCTATACTAGACCTCTCTCGTCCTCTCCAGTCGGCTGTCTCTTCTATACTAGACCTCTCTCGTCCTCTCCAGTCAGCTGTCTCTTCTATACTAGACCGCTCTCGTCCTCTACAGTCAGCTGTCTCTTCTATACTAGACTGCTCTTATTGTCTCCACAGTCAGCTGTCTCTCCATCACTAGTCTGCTCCCTTTCTCTCCCCAGGCAGCGCTGTCTCTTTCTTCTCACTCCTGGTTATTAACGCTCTTTTGATAGGCAATTATTTGGTACTCTATATTTTTGCGACTCTCTCGTGCGAGACTCTGATTTATGAACATGTCTGTGTATCCCGGCACCCCCTCCTATAGCACCACTCTGTTAACCCATCTCCTGCCAGCCTCTCTCTTGTCCTATATACACCTGTCACGTACGGCAGGCCCCGGTGCCAACTGATTGGCGTCTGTGGTACCTGATGCCGCCATATATCAGCCTACAGCTCCTGGCTCTATACAGGTCTACATACATCTATCTAAGTATCTATCTATCGGAGTTTGTCTTCATGTTGTGTAGGCTTAAATTAAAGAACACACTTGATTCTGCTACATCTTCTTCTCTCCTCTATGGTCGCCATGAGTCCCAGGCTCTGGCCAGTTTACCATTACAGGTGGTATAGTAATTCTAGTATAATGGGGCCACTTCACGCTAGGTCTACCTAGGGCAATAGCCGCCTGCCATAGAATACAACAAACTATAGAACCAGCAAGATTGGGTGGGCTGGCATCACTTCTACTTCCCTTCCTAAATTCACATTCTGTGTGCTTCCTATGGCCCCTCTCCCCCACCCCGGCCGCTGCCAGCTCCCCCTCCCCTCGGGTCTCTGTGGTATCCCTCTCTGACATAGCTCCAGACAGCTGTTAAACGACTTAATCTCTTAAAAATAGTTTTAATTTTCTGCCTCCTATTGATCGCCAGCTCCCAATTAATCAGCCGAGTGGAGCCGTGAGGATGGGAGGGTCCATGGTGCCCCCTAGGGCCGGCTGGGGGTTGCTGAGTTCACCTATGCACTTGTCCATAGCAAAGACTGCTCGGAACCCATGGGCTCAGACTTTATTAACCCCTTCCTTCCTTCCAGCCCATAATAACCCATTCCCTTCTCTCTCTCTGTACACAGGCGCTGGCTTCTGTCTATTTCATACACAGCTCCCTGCGTAGTGTGCACATCTATGATTTCCAAGGTAAGATGGATGTATAGAGAGAATGGATGAAGTCTTTCAGTGCCAGAGTGGCTGTTATCCTCGTATTATAATAGTGGTCCCAAATTTGCTGGCGACTAGCTGGTGCAAAAACTACAACTCCCAGCATGCCCTTACAACTGAAGGCACTATTAGCTTTAATAGATAATATAGACTTTAGCCAAGAACAGAGGGAAGTGGCAGCATCTGAGCCGTAGGGTTTCTATCACCCTGGTCATGTATCCAGCTCCAGTCCCCTGTTAGGTCATATAATCTACAGTATTTGAGTCCATAGTAAAAAGTCCTGATCTGTGGTCATTTCTGATTATGGTAGACACGGTGTGCGCAGTAGCGCATTTGTTTCCATTTGTTCTTAGGAGGCCCCCTTGACAATAAGCAGATCGCAAAGTGTCCTCATAGTTGGGTCCCCAGTGATCAGCTGTGATCTATAAGTATTCAGTTTCTCTGCAGCGCCACCACAGGAGAAACCAAGCATTACACAATGTCTATTCAAATCAATGGGTTATCTGTGTAATACAGGACAGGACTGGTCCTCCACAGAGAAAGAGTTGATCTTTGTAACTAGATTCTGAACGAGGGGGTGGGGGGGGACCATGGACCACCACTTTAAGTGAGACTTCTCTTTATGAGTTGTTTTTTTTTAATGGAATTCATGGTTATCTGGTCAGTAATAAATATGTGGTCAGTAATGTCATCTCTGGTCTTCTTTCCTTCAGAAAAGAATTTTGTGCCTGTCTCTGGCCATACAATGTGGATGGGGTCACTTGAGGATTGTCCCACCGTTCATAAGGAGAGGTTTCCACAAGACTTCTGGCTGGAGGTACGAGCAGTACAATCCCTGGGGTCCGACTACTGGTGAAGTGCCAGAGCCTGCCCAGTGGTCTGATTATAAGACCTCCAGGGGAGGTTATTCCTGGACAAACCCTTTAATTTTCCATTCTCTAGGTTTACAGTTTAGTGCTGATGTTGATAGCTAAGCTGTGTATTATGGGGTAGCAGGATTTCCCCAGTAAGCTGCACCAGTCCTCTCAAGGCTTGAGTCTTGTTCTATATGACTTTGCTGAGTAGTGCTTATATTCCATGAAGATATACAGTAGCCACTTGTGGAGTCCTATGGGCCCTAGAGCAAACTTTAGACATCTCCTCACACATTATACCCCAAAATCTCCCTTCAGTTTCACGTAGGTAGCATATTTCTACTCAGCCCCCAGGCTCATACTGCCAGCTTGCTTTATACTTTGTGAAAAAGCTGCTTTTCTTGCACTCATGACTCCACCGCATTACTGTGTGCATGCCAGCAAGGCGAGTGACAAGCCCATGAGACATGCAGTGATGCAGCCCCCCCTACTGTCAAAGCTACTTCTTTTACATGCCTAGTGCTGTGCTGCCCTCCAGTGTAGGTGTAACTAGTCACAGCCCAGATGACTAATTCACCTTATTATTACCCTCACTCAGCCCCTTTCCTCCTGCGCATTTCTCCCAGATTACCAGGGTCCTCAGGGGATTACAAAGTGTGTAAAAAGGATCGTTATCTGATATGGTAGCCAAGCGCTGGGGGGATTGGGGGTGGGTACAGGTTTTGACATGTCTATAGTGGCAGAGACACTTTTAATTTGAAACTCTAGGGGCCCTATTCCACGAGACGATTATCGTTCAGATTATCGTTAAATCGTTCGAATCTAAACGATAATCGTTCGGTTGAATAGCAGTTAACGACTAACGACCGAACAAGAAATCGTTGATCGTTTAATAAGACCTGGACCTATTTTAATCGTTGCTCTTTCACAAATCGCATTGAATAAGTCGTTCGGTCGTAGTAGTGACAAACGCAGTAGTGACAAACGCAATAGCAACGTCAAGACGACCGCAAGAACAATCATAAGTAACGATTATCGTTCCATGTAAATGGGTGAACGTTTTCAGGTCTTTCGTAATAGCGGTCGTTTGGATCGTTTATCGTTAACGATTATGCGAACGATAATCGTCCCGTGGAATAGGGCCCTAAGCCAGTGGTCTAAATGGAGCGCAACAATAATCTTGGCCACTGATATACTAACGTCTGTCCATGCGGTTATTCAATGTATGTTAGAAACATCTAATATTCACTTATATGACACCATGTATATTATTCCACTGCTGGATAACTAATATAAATCATGTAAAACAGGCGTGTCAAACTCTGGCCCATGGTACCATTATTTTTGGCCCGCAGAGGAAATCCTTTTATTTTCTACAGCTTGCCTGCTGACAGCCCAGCTAATAATAAAATGGCAGTCCAGACGGCTGCCTGGAAGGCCCATACTATTATATTCTGCAGGACGCACCCGGTTCAGGCAGCGTGTATGATGATGTCACTGTGCTGCCTGTGTTGGGAATGCGGCGTCACCTTCTATTACAACTTACCTCTAGGCTACAGACCTAACACGCCACAACCCGACACAGGTAGCCTGGTGACGTCATCACACTCACTGCCTGATTCGGGTGTCCTGCAGGCAGAGGAGCTGCTGGGGTAATTTACAACTGTATGGGGCAGTATTGGGGGGGGGGGGGGGGGCTGATTACTTTGTGGGGCTTTATTGGGGGGAGCTGATAACTATATGGGGAACTATTGAGGGGGGACTGAGTGCTATATGGGGCACTATTGAGAGGTTAACTACTACATGACGCACTATTGAGGTGGGTCTGACTACCCCATAGGGCACTGTTGAGGGGGCTGACTTCTATACGGAGCACTCTTTAGGGGGGCTGACTACTATATGGGGCACTATTGGGGTAATGATTACTACATGGGGCACTAATGAGTGGGACAGACTACTATATGGGGCACTATTGAGTGGTACAGACTACTATATGGGGCACTATTGAGGGGGGCTGACTACTATATGGGGCGTTATTATGGGATTAGCTACTATTTGGGGGAAATAAATGGGTAACTACTGTGCAAGGGCAATTACTTTATGTGGGCAGTATTAGGGTGTCCTATTAAAGGTGTTAATGCCGCATGGGCTACAGAAGGGGCATTTTTAAAATTTTGGGTCCTATGGATGGGGAGATTGGGGAGATTATATGGGGGGTAGGAGGTGTTATAAAAGTGCAAGGGTGAACTATAAAGAATACATTGGGGGGGGGGGGAGGCACATTCTGTGGACAGCCCGATCTGTGCATCAGGGCAGGTACATGTGGGCGTGGGCGTGGACGCTTCCCTGAAAGTGTCAAGAATGCCGCACACACATGCTTCAATAAATAACAAGGTTGTCCCGCGACTTTGTTGAATTTTTTAAATTTTGACCTACTGTGTATTTAAATTTAACACCAACTCCACTCCAACAGTCTTAGGGTGGTATTACACGGGCCAAAGGGGGCCCGATAATACCTGTATACCTGTAAAATCTAGCAAATCGGCGCTTGTTTACTGGGCCTTTTACATGGCCCGATAATCGTTTAACAAGGGCTGCAAAGACATTGTTACCGATGTCCTTGCAGCCCTTGCTTGAACTATATATTCCCGGGTCCCGCGCGCTCTAGCTTCAGAGCGGCCTGTCAGCTGAGAGGCCGCTCAGCCAATCACAGGCTGGGACCGCCACGGCCTGTGATTGGCTGAATGGCCTGTCAGCTGACAGGCCACTCTGAAGCTAGAGCGTGTGGGACTCGGAGAAGAGGACCGCAGGAGCAGCCCTGCAGCCTGAATAGGCAAAGTATATCGTAAGTCGCCGTCAGTCGGCGCCCGACAAATATAGGTTCTAACCTTTATCAACGATCAGCCGATCGTTGTATTTATTACACGGAGCGATAATCGGCCGATTATCGCTCCGTGTAATAGTACCCTTAGGCACCTGCAGATCTCTAGTACAGTTGTGTGTATATTGTATGTACTGTATGAGATGGGAATACCACTTTAACTCTATAAACCAGACAGCCCCTTTAATAACCTTTTGTGTTGCCCACAGTTTGCATGGACTCGCAAGGGATTCATGAAGACGAGATGGCTAGTCAATGACCGGTTAGTTCACTCTCCTACTAACAGCTTGATGTTAGTGCCTGGGACACATGCTTGTGTAACACGTGCGGGTGATAGCAGCCAAGTCTTCCGTGCTGAAGGCTTAGCGCAGTCTGATTGTTCTCTAGGTTGACAATTGCAATGATAAATTTGTTTGTGTTTGACTCATATCTCCAATAATGAGCAACCCTTGATCCCAATACTTCCCTGAGCTTGATCTACTGCAGACTTGTGGCTTGCTGCAATGTACGAGCCCGGACTGCCGCCTTTTACTCTTCATTGTACAGTGAAGCCTCTTAGAGAGAACCACACAAAAATGCATTGAAAAGTGGTCTTCTATGGAGGGGGTCTTCTCAATTGAAAATCTGTTATGCAAAATCTGGTCTGGGTAGTGGGGGGACTTACGGAGAGGTTTCACTCTACCTTTATAAGTTGTCCCTACTTTTCTCAAAGCAATGCTATCTATAGCTATACCCTAACATGCTTGTTTGCCTTGTATCGGCCCAATTTGCTTGGATCCCATCCCCACCCAATACACGAATCACATGGTATCGCACTGCTCATTCTCCCTATAGTGCCTCCACAGGAGAAATAAATCATTACACAGTCCTCATGAAAATCAATGGGCAGCTCAAGTAACGCCAAGAGGCTCTCTTTTTAGTCGCAATCTGTGCTCTGGCTATTTGTTGAAGGCCCAGAAAATAATATTCCCAGCCAGCGTTTCAAGTAGGTTTCAATATCTTCCATTGGTTTAATGGGAAGACAGTAACTGGGACCCCCACTATTGTCCAGAGGAGTGGGAGTTACAGCTACCAGTCCTTGAGTACCAAGTCTGGTAAAACACACTTTAAAGGGGTTATCCTTTGGAGGTGAGGGACCCCCATTCCCTTGATCAGTGGGCACTCAGTGGATGGACCCCCACTGGTGATACTTTTTCCCTATCTTTTGGAGAGGTGATAAGTTTTAACTTTGAGATCACCTTATTATTAGCTTGAGGATGGATATGCTATGATTTGTTACATTGACACTGTGTGTCCACTAGTGATGAGCGAACTTGACAAACATTTAACATTTGACTCCCGGCTGCTGAGGAAGTTGGATGTAGCCAGGAAAACACGAATACAGCCTATGGCCTATGGCTGCATCCATGTTTTCTAGGACTTCCTAGGGCTCCATCCAACTTCTCCAGTCGCTTGGAGTCAAATGCCGTTGGCAAGTTCGCTCATCACTTTTCACATCCAACCAATGCATTGTCCATTTCCTTCCCGCAGAATTTGTGTAAAAATTTTATGGTGTAGGACCATTGACACATAATTTGTCTTCTATGTTTAAGGATGTTCGATCTTGTGAACCTTCACCTCTTCCATGATGCCTCAAACTTAGTGTCAATTGACTGCTCCCCATCTGTGTACAGCACCAACCGTAGGAGAGCCTTATACCATGTGCTGACCAGGTACCACACAATGCTCGACATGACGTCTTGAGAAATTTCCCATGGGCTTCCCTTCTTTTATGGCAATTTATCCTCCTTTTTTTTCAATGTTCCCCAGGTTAAAAGATGACTGTAATGCACCATTTTTCCTGTTTGGAGACTTCAACTTTCGTTTGGACTTGAAAAGTCTCATCCAGGTCTGAAGATCAGCTGAAATATATACAGTACGTTTTATTGGACATATTATACTCCATGTACTGAGGGATAATGTGCAATCCTCTACCCACAGGCTCAAGGCTGGTCCTCGAGTGACAGAGATGGGCACACTGCTGTGTATGAACAGGATGGAGAGGTAGAATTGTGTTTCTCTAAATATCTCGGCAATATTCCTTCCAGGGCCAGATTAAGGTTGGTGGTGGTGGCATCTAGGACCCAGACCACACCATATCATATTATACCACAAATAGGAAAAGTAGCCATACATGCATATGCCCCACCCCAGTGAGCGTTATGGAGATAGCCGAGCCAGCAACTTCAATGTGGCTTCATCCAGATGGCTGTGATGATATAGTAAGAGTATACCCGGTAGACTGTAAGCTAAAATTAGTTTCAGATCTGGTCTGGGCAGAGATGGGGGAAGGTTGAAATCCCATGTGTCCCCAATGTCAAGGAGGCCCAAGGCACATGCCCCATATATTTTTCTTAGAATTTTCATCTATCTATCTATCTATCTATCTATCTATCTATCTATCTATCTATCTCTCTCTCCCCTATCTCTCTCTCTCTCTCTCTCTCTCTATCTATCCTTTCTCTTCACATACTTGGTCATACATGATCTGTTTTCCCGTCTCAGGTTCAGCTTATAATGAAATGTAAACGGTTTGAACATCAGAACGCAAAGGTATTTCAGGACGAAAATGAGCACATGGTGAGACGTCATCCATACTGCGATACTGTAATAAATCTCATCTAACTTTTTATGCCATAACTTAGGTCCTATGTGGTATGTCCTACGAGATTTGGATTCCTTGAGCCCTTCAGAGCGTTAACCCCTTCTCCATTTATATAGAACTTTTGTACATCCATAAATCTTTTGTTGCTATCATTATACACAGGACAGATCACCAATGAGATCGAATAGGATAGAATTTACCCTATGATAGGCTCTAAATGTCGTTGTCTTCTGTTGCGTCAGAGCTTCTCCAACCGTTCCTATGTTAATTCTTTCACATAAGGTCACCTGTCTCTGTTCTTGTCTGCAGTTGCTAAGATTTGACCATGAACCTATCCCTTTCTTGAGTGAGCTGACCGAGGTCCAGATCTCCTTTCCACCTACGTAAGAAAAGTTTATTCTCTCTTATAAATGAACAATTTGCTATAGGTGGTGCATTTATAGTCCTTCCTTCCCAGGTACCCGTTCAGTGAAAATGTGAGCAAACCTTCAGAGTTTATGGGTACGCGATGTCCTGCGTGGTGTGACCGGGTCTTCATGTCTCACGCAGCCAGAGCCTTATTGCAGAAGGTGCGTCCCAATGACCACTGGACTTGAATCCACCTCTTCCTCCCATCTCCTCCTCTCATCCTTCTTGTCTTCCACAGGGTAAACATGGAGAAACTTGTGTACGGTATGGGCGGATTGGGGGAGATGTCTGTATGGGGGATCACAAGGTAAGATGGAGGAAGCGTTGGCATATGGATGTGTATATTGCAAGTGCCAGTCACTGACAGATCTTTCTTGTTACGTTAGCCTGTATTCCTCTACTTCGAGATGGAGACAGTGGACCAGCCAGAAAATTAACAGGTGAAGTGATGGCTTCTCTTGGAGTCCTGTACTATATTTATTGGGTACTATTCTCTATATTGCTGGTAACAGCTGTGGCCTCTCTTTAGCTTAGAGGGCTTTGGTCTTGTGTACACGGCCTAATGTCCAAACTATGGGGGCGGGGGGGTCTAAATTATGGGATCTTGGGGAGAGATTTATCAAACATGGTATAACGTGAAACTGGCTCAGTTGCCCCTAGCAACCAATCAGATTCCACCTTTCATTCCTCACAGACACTTTGGAAAATGAAAGGTGAAATCTGATTGGTTGCTAGGGGCAACTGAGCCAGTTTCACCTTACACCATGTTTGATAAATCTCCCCCCTTGGGTCTAAATTATGGGGTTTTCTTTTGGGACTATGGGTCAGCTCTAGGGGACCGGATTATAGAATCTGATCTGGGGTCTCAGTTTTGGGGTCTGGGAATAAGTGAATATTGGGGGTTCTGTTTTTGGCTCTAGTCCTGGGTTATACAAACTTTATAAAACCTGACAGATTACTATTGCAGAAAATTATTTTCTTTTGTTTCATCCTCATTGTAAGGTTCTGTTAATAAATAAAAACAGTATACAGGTAATATTTGAGAAAAAATGGACAAACCTGGCAAAAGTTCCAGTGGTGGTTTCCTTCTACTCTTAAGGGGCGCATACACCTTAGACTGAAGTCAGCTGAACTCACTGGTTTTGGAAGGTTCTGCTGAGTCTTTAAAATATTTGACAACCTCCCAACTTTCCTTCAACATCATAAGATAGGGATCGGGTGTATTGTTTTTTTACCACCCGACCCTATTGTTGTAAGTGGGATAAGCCAGCGCCAAGAGCAGTCTGGCTGTAGTGTGTCCCTTCTCTCCCTAGGAAGAGATCACTGTCAGCCAAAAGTTTGACCATGAACATAGCTGTTGGCCAATGAAAATGTGCCTGACAGTTATTGTCATGTATATGGCCATCTTAGCAGTGGTTAGCGCTGTAGCTGGTGTTCTGCCACCAAGGGCAACATCTGCAAAGAGTTTGTATGTTCTCTTCCAGTTTGCGGGGGTTTCTTTCCGGTACTCCGGTTTCCTCCCACACCCAAAACTTACAGATGATACGGATTCAGTTGGCGCTATACAAATAAAAGCTTTATTTAGCATTGTTTGCACCTACGTCACATTGCCATATCTTCATCTTAACAGGTCACCCATGGATCCCAGATCATCCTACTGCCATGGCGACTCTTGGAGGGATCTTTTTACTAGACACTATTATTGCCATTACACATATTTAATATTATTTTATTTAATATACGTCTTGTATAATCTTTTCGTATTAGTTTGTGTGATTATTTGAGGTGATGTATGTATAGGATACACATCCAACACTTACCTAGCAATTCACCATCTGACACCAGGTCCTGCCCACCATCCTGGAAGAGCTGATGGTGGATATCAGTACCACAGACTATTGTGTCGTATGGTTTGTCAGTGACACCGCCATATCATGAGATCATGGAGATCTGGTGTCACCCACCATACAGGTTCCTGAACTGCTGACACTGATAGCTGTTAGGTCAAGGAGACACATGGTACCTTTCATATATATGTCTGTACTTCCAGAACACAGAAAATGGCGTTCCCAAGTTCCTGAAGAGCTAAAGGCTGTAACATCTCCTTGCTCCCCCTCCCATCCCTATCATTGCTTGACTGACAGAGAAGCAGTATTAGGGCCCTATTACACCAGACGATTATTGTTCGCATAATCGTTAACGATCTCAAACGACCGCTGTTGCGAAAGACCTGAAAATGTTCACTCATTTCCATGGAACGATAATCGTTACTTATGATCGTATTTGCGATTGTTTCTTCTTCGCTATTTATTCGCTATTGCGTTCATATCTATTGCAAACGACCGAACGATGTCTTATTCAATGCGAACAATTTGCGAACAAGCAACGATAAAAATAGGTCCTGGTCTTATAAAGCGATCAACGATTTCTCGTTCAGTCGTTAATCGTTAACTGCATTTCAACCGAACGATTATCGTTTAGATTCGAACGATTTAACGATAATCTGAACGATAATCGTCCGGTGGAATAGGGCCGTTAGGCATTGGGGAGATCGCTGGGGGGGGGATGACATCACTTAGCACGTCATTCAAGTGCTGCAATACCAAACATGGTTCTTGGTCCTGGTGGCGCTGTTCATGGCCAAAACAACAACACAACTGTAACAATTGCTGTAAAATTTTAGAAAAAGCTGAGGGATGGATGTGGCAGCAATTCTTCATGTTACGAGATGTCATATGACTTGGCTGTATATTAGCAGCAGGTGATTGTGTATTATTTAAAGCCATTGAACCTTTTGCCGGGGAAGATCCTTATATTACAGCTCTATGGACCTTCTCCATGTATAGAATATCACATATAGGATGCACTCCCGTAATATCAGATTACACATATAGAGCAGTACGGGATGCTGGGAGATTATAACATCAGGCTTATACGGCTTTGGCCACATGTGGGGAGGAAGTAGAGAAGATTACATGACACGTTTACTTCGGCAGGGTGTGTGTTATCTCATAATTACTCTAATTCTCCTCTCTTATGATATATGGACTGAGGCGGCAGTGAGTCAGGGGAATGTCATCTATGTATTCCCAGTGAGACCATTTATTCCATAATGATAAAACGATTGTTGTCAGAGTTACTCTTTATAACTGATCAGGTTTTGGCCTTCTTCTCCCACACCCTTATGGGCATATATTCAACAACTACTATCCATGTATGCTAGGTATAATGCATCATATTGATGGTGTCCACCTACAGCAAACTCTTATGCTACAGTATGTCATTGTAATGAACAAACTCTTGACTCTTCGAAGGCACCATTGCTGATGTACCATCATGGCAGGTTCATATTTGACCCTACATTCCTAGTCCCTGACTTCTCCATTACAGGTCTATTGTAATGCATGTAGCATTCCTGGTGTAGATATTAGGTTAGACCATATTATTTTCCAATGCTTTTATGGTGACTGTCTGAGAGCCTGCAGGTCAGTGTGGACTCTGCGGCTGGCCCGGTGCCATTGTGCAGTCACCTGCTGCTCCTCCACATCTAGCACAACAGGCTGATGTATGCGGATAGAAGAAAATGCACAGTCCAGATGCTTCTAGCCTTCACAATGCAATGCAAAACCAAATGAACATCTATCTTCCTCCTTTTGTATCGCAGAAACACCACCAGTGGCCCCTTATACCAGTCATATCAGCCACGTCCAGGTATTTCATGATGTATAATAACACATAATCTACTACGACATGCTGGCCTATTATTTTCAACACCATGTCATACCTAACTTCCCCTGTGGAGGTGCTGTAGGGAAACTGAGCACTTGTAATCTAATAGTAGCAGATCCTCCGACTATCAAAGATAATCACAGAAAACATGAAAATTACCATGTAATGGAACTGACTGTCAATATCGACCTTACCTTCATGTTTAGGGAGAAGAGATATTTAACTGGAAGACTGTCAGTTTTATATAAAAAAAAAATATATATATATATATATGTTTCAAAATGAACCTTTTTTTTTCTTCAATTTTTACCGAACTAAAATACCAAAAATGTTCACAGAATTAAACCAAAAATTCTTTTACGCAATGTGTCTATCATTAGGCAATAGAAAGATTACTACTAGAATATTAGCAGTCACACCTTTAAGTGTGCAACTTATATCCCCATTTCTTAAAGTGGTAGTAAAACAGCACCACACCTCTCCGCAGGTTGCATGTGGTATTGCAGCTCACACTAATTTACTTCAATAGAGCAAGGCAGCAATGCAAGACATAACTCTTGGATGGGTGTGGGGATGTTTCGGGAAGTTGGCGCGTTTTTTTTTGCTATGGACGGCTACGTTCCCATTAACAAACACTGAAACAATAGAACTTGTGCATGTTTAATGATCATTTTGGATACACACATTGTTACAGGAATTGCC